>NC_135497.1:321898544-321972375 GCF_052857255.1 Amblyomma americanum | reverse complement strand
TGTCCAGTATCTCCTACTCTGCCGCCAAGTTCAGCGACCTTCGCCTTGAAGGCGAAACAGAATGTCTTCGAACAAGATTTCCTCGCCTTTCTTTTAAAGTCTAGAATGTGTGGTTACTATAACAGAAGTGGCAGTTAACGATTAGTTTTTCTTTGAGCAAACCTTGCGCTCAGTTGCTTGCTTTGCGACGTAAATTTCGTTTTTTTTCTCTCCCGACTTGGTGCCCTTAAAAAAGTCACTGAAAAAGAATGACAAAGTCAGGACTGTAGATTCGCTTTATGCATGCGCGGTGGTACCTATAGCAGCGACGCAGGCAACCAAACTGAAGCGTCAGTCGTACGGCAGATGGCCCAGGCACTGATGACGACGCTCAGAAACTTAAGAGAATGATGACTGAACGCCACCGCTTGAACGGACGTCATTATTCGCAAAACAGTCCGGCACACATCGCGCGATCACGAGAACCACGAATGACGACGAAGATTGGTATGTAGAGACGAAACAGGTTAAAGTTCGCTCTCTGCGCTTGCAATATTTATAAGAGAAGGCCATAAATCGCCGTGTGTTGTGGTTAAGGTTTTTATACGTCTGTGGTGCCTGCATGTGAACGGGACCGCGACAATAAAGACTTCGGGGGGGGGGGGGGGGGGGGGGGGCAGGAGCACAGAAATTGCCTGGTCTCCTATTCTTTGTTAATGGGGTGTTTCTAGAATATTTTCTCGCCTTTAACTTTGCTACTCCCAGCAGTAGGTCTACTTCCTGACCAATCGGTGCTTCACTGGACCTGAACATGTGCATCTACCATTCTTACTAGGACCGGAATTGCCTGGCCAGCCTCATCCCCACTCAATATGTCTCCCTCTCATCCCGCTAGCATCCTTGCTTTCGGCATTGACAGCCTTGAAGAAACATTCTCAATAAAAGCTAGGAAACGCGGGCGCGACTAGCAGCGGCGCCGATGCCAGGAAGAGTGAGAATCAGTCCCTCAGCCGGCATCGGTTAGAGTTGCTTGCCTCGGAAGCGTTGGAGGAGAAGTGAAAACTCGAAACCACATAAACCGTCTCAGATTTTCTGTCATAATATGGCGCATTGCCCCATTGATTCAAGTTTACTGGTCCTTCAGAATTCGTAGTCTGTCCGTACAGGTTTCCGCCACGGTCTTGACAGGCTGGCCACGCTCTTTTATGGCGAATTTGACGCCGATGGCAGGCGCGACAAGCAGGAGATGAAGTAAAGCTAAATTGAGACGGTTCAACGCTTACAAAAGCACTGATTAGATTGAAACGAAGTATGAACAACACTAAAAGGAAACACGCAACACTTTTCGACGTTGTACCGTTCGTCTTTTGCAGTAATACATTCGTGGAAGTGGTCACACACCCCGGAACACAGTTTAATGCATAAATAAATCTGAAACTTGTAAAACACTCCTTGAGCGAAACCTTCAGTAGCTGGTGAGCAAGGTCAAGAGAAAATATGTTCAGGTAAGCATGCGTTGTTTACATTCATCTTTGGTAAGCATGTCAATTATTCAAAAGCAAATATTATCTCCTTGATCAGTTTACGTCGCTCACGTAAATGTATTTTCTTTCCCGCACTTATCGTAGTGTTTGGGGTGTCGAAAGCTGGGCCACTGGAAACAGTTGTTTATTAGCAGATACAAACGTCTTCCAAGTTTTTATGAATCAATGCCAGAAAATCACAAGAATATATGTACCGTATTTACTTCTTCACAGTGAAGCCGGAAGCATGTAAAATGCTGCAGTAATGTATCGAACAGCCCTACATATATATAACTACCCGAAGCACAGAAAAGCAAGGCAAACAGTAATTATGTAATTCTGAAAATTACGCGTCCTTCTTTATAAGCGTAAACAATAAAACTCATCTATAGCTGTTCGCTTTTTTCTGCTGCACAAGTATCATGGCCAAAGGGCACTACAGCTAGGTCTTGTCTGACCTCCACAGGGGGAGGACACACATCTTACATGTATTTCTTAATTCATTTCAATCTTTCCAGCTTTATGAAATACTACGCTGACTGTCACGTGGATGCTGCCTTCACTGAGTGTGCGTTGGGCTCAGCGGACAAACGATAATGAGATAGCGGTCACGGTTAAACGAAGAATTTCTCGAAAGAAGCTAATTAATTTTTAATCATTCACCGTATGCTGTACGTTGCAAACGCAGTCTTGGAGACTGCGTCAACAACAGAGCGCATTCGCGCCAAACAGAAAGACAAAAGCCATAATTATCTCGTCAATCCAAGAAACTTCGATGAGACGATTATGGCTTTTGTCTTTGTGATTGGCGCGCATGCACTCTGTTGTCGACGGAAGGAGGCTTTGGTGCAATAAACTAGTTGTTAGTCTGCGCTTATGTCGTGTGGTTCTTCTCTCTTGTCCCGTCCCTTTTGCGCAGTTATTCATTGTTCCCACAGTGTCGTACCAACTAGCCTCTCACCGCACTCTTCTAGATTTGGAGACTGGATTCATTCGAGACTAATCCACTTTGCGCATAGCTTACCAACGTTCAATTGGTCTTGAGATATCCGTCAATCCACTCCGTGCCTTTTCTCCGCCTGCGCCGAGTTCCATAGCATGCTGAGTTGGTTCGACGAAGCCCAGTCCTTGAGGCATAAATATGGCTTTTGTGGCATAGTAATGTCAGTGTTGGCGGACAACATAAAACAGGTGGATCTTTTTGATAAATAACCTGTATACATCAATAAACAGATGAGCCATGTTCATTAGTAAGCTGCTTGATTACAATATAATAGTTAACTTCTTAGATACTACTGATAGGCACCTGAATGCACTGCGATTTTTAGTAGCCGTTAGTAACAACCATAGCAGTTTTTAGAATTTTTAAACCCGATTGTACCTGGCGCTAAGGTGCAACGGCTTCTTGCTATCGAGCACGCCATTGGTGAAGCGTGCGACAGTGGTGCTCGCAGAGAAGCACCCACGAGCACAGGTCACTCGGCGTTGCATGTGTCACGTGCCCCTATCTCTCCCTCCATGGCTACACTGCTCGCTGCATAGAGAACGCCACCGCGTTGTATGCGTAATTATGAGGATAAAACTGGAAATTCAAAAAGAAAGAATTCTATAAAGTGCAAGTCGGGATACGAGCGCCCACGATTTTTCAGCATAAATGAGCCCGATAACTGAAGTCACTCTAAAGATTACTAAATTGTTTTCCTTAATTAGAAGATTGACGGTTGCAATTAGCCCATAGAATCAGCCCATCAAAAAATGTCTTTCGTGCACTCGTCATTTCTTGATTTCGGTATTAAATTTGGAACACCTACTCCAGAGCACCTTTATAGAGTAATAGAAGGCTTCAATGACAGAAAAGAAATATATTGATGCGTGGTGCAAAGTATTAAAAAACAAAACATATCACACCTAGTTCACAGGTTCTAGAGGAATGCAAAAATGCAAGGGTTCACTCTGCGAGGAAAATGTTGTTACGTGGCGGCAAGCCGATGAAGAGAAAACACTACCAAGATTGCCATTTAATGTAACATTTGGTGTGAGGTGCGGGGTAATCATCACCATGTTGGTCTTGAAGCTTCGACGTACTGCGCCTGCCGTGGTCGTCGGTCTTGTGTTCCAGGTCCGCACCGCCCGGATGTGCCCCAAACCCTCCTGACCAGAACCGACCTCACCATTCGCCTCAGCCCTGTCTCCCGCTCCGACCACAAGACACGACGAACTGATGCTACTGACCAGACTCTACGCGACTCGACCGGTCCGAGACACGTGAGCACACAGCCCCCCTGACCATGCCGTTTGCGCCCATGGACATCGTCCGCCGGCTACAGGTCACCTGTAAAACGGAAGCTTTGTGGACCAGCGCTCATCCGATCATCTCTTTCATCGTGACGGCAAGCCCTACATCCTCTTCCCTTCTGTGTTCATCACTACTGTCATGGCCATCGTCACGTCCCCCGTTTCATGGTCACTGCCATTTTCTAGTTCTCGCAGTCGGGACGACCGCTCGGTGGCCCCAGGTAGTGTCACGGACTAGAAGGCGACAAAATGGGCAGTGGTGCGGCACGGAGCGCTCCTGCTAGGCCCGCCGCCTTTTAATCATGCCACCACCATCTGTCATGCAGGTCTGTCTTCATCGGCTTGCCGTCACGTAACAATACTTATTTCTCACAAAAAATATTGGCCTCCGCTAAAAAGTCACTGCAACTCGAGTCGAGTGCCATTGAGGACCTACGACCCTCCACAATTTTCGTGCCGTAGCGGTTTGAAGTTTTTAGGGCATCATTTTGTTTTGAGGATGGGTAGCGTATACTTGCGACAGCGCGAAAATAAGCCCTTAACGACCCGCTCGGACTTCCTCATACGGAATGTATAGTAATTTAAGGTTGCTTTATTCGGTGTTAAAAAAAATCAGTTCACAAAAGTGGCGGCCAGGCGCTGACTACACGAACATTCCAGCGCAGGGACTTAAATTGATAGAAATGCGAAATCGTATATTTGTATCTGTGCTGAACAATGATGAGTGCGTGCTAATGATTAAAAAGCAGCGGCCTTGGGGGATCACGGAAAGACTTCTTGCACAGCGGGTTAAATGCAACACATACATCAGCGGCAGACACGATGCACGTCTCATTTTCCTTGGGGGCTACGCTAGAGCATCAGCTTCTGTGTTTCATGTAAATGATCCGGAGCTTATTGATATAAAGATTTCATGGTAAATGTCATTCGCCTTTGTATAATTTTTGTACCTGACAGGACAAAAAACAAAAATGGCCGCTTTTGCTGCGACTAAAGCTCGCACGCCCAGCTTTGGTGCAGTCTGCCGTCGTTGACGCCTTTGCATGCGGCACATTGATTTTCTTTTGTTTTCTCAGACGCGCTATGTCACAGGAACATATAGAGCTCTCATTCTAACACAAATCGTCCGTGAGTGATTTAACATAATCGTTGAACGTATAGTAGAGAGTTATAACATATCGAAGTGCAGGAGGAAGAAGAAGACGAAGACGTTCAATCTACTGTTGCCTCAGCTCTGTTTATTTACCCATTTTGCCTAATTGACCTAGTATTATTTGAATATTCGAGGATGGCAGCATCTTCAAGGCGGTGCTGTCCCTATGGGAAGAGTACGGCTGCTCCGGCGCCGGCAAGCCTAAAGGGACCACGCCAATCAAAGGACGCTGGCTCGGAAGAGGCGGCCATGGCTTTTTAGGCTATGGAGCGACCAGAACATGGACACGACCACCCGTCCAGCGAGACCTCATCGCTTAGTGGGGATGTGTCAACGATCGTGGACGCTGACGAGTCAGTGGCCGATATGGCTGACGTGGACAACGAGGGCTTCAAGTTGGTGAGTCATCGCAAGCAACGAACGGTCGGGATCCCGGTAGTGGTTGAGCCCACAGAAAAAAGGGGTTGATTTAAGAGAGAAGAATCCCATCTCACTTTTCGCGGCCATTCCATCACTGCTGGGATTAGCTCCGGTTCGTAGTCGGTTCACCATGCAAGGGGCTCTTCAGCTGGATATCTCGACGGAAGAGCAGGTTGACAAGCTCCTGCAGAGCTCTCAGATTTTTGGCATCAAAGTTAACGTGCGGTTGCTCCATTCCTACATGAAGAACACCTGTGTAATTAAGAGTGTACCAAAGCGGTATTCAGAACGCGACCTACTTGATTATCTGAAACCACAAGGTGTACTGCACGTGAAACGACTTGTGCGTCGTGTGGAGTCTCCAGGAAAAAAATGGGCTGCGAAACCTACCAACTCTACCACGTTGACATTCGCTCCCAACTCAGAGCGCCCCGAAAAAATTGACCTGGGATTCACAAAACACGCAGTTGCAGATTTCACTGAAGCTCCTCCATGGTGTTTTAGATGCCAACGGTTTGGACACGTAAGCTGTAAGCTGTCTGGTTTATGTTCACGTATCGCGATGGCCAGTGAGGGGAGGAAGCCCAAGAGCTGCACTGTGAAGCATGCCAACAAGTTCATTGCTTGTTCGACTCGTGTCGTTTACAAGTTACCCCTATCATGTGGTATAGTGTACACGGGCCAAACTGGCAGATGCGTTAATGACCGGGCACGAGAACATAACAATTTCCTGAGAAATTTATCTGATCAGAATAATCTCCCACGTCACTGCAGGAGTTGCAAAGACTGCGTTACAGCTTTTAACAACATGTCAGTCATCGGAAAAGGAAAAAACAGGGAGGAGAGGGAAATCCTGGAGGCCTACCATATCAGGTTGCAAGGCAGTGACACATGCGTCAGTGCACCGTCTTTATATCTCACTGACAAGGAATTTAGATTCCTGAGCAAAAGTGTACGAGTGCAAGGTTGACAGGCAAATTATGTGTTTTTGTGCTTTTGTGCTTTTTGTTTGTTTTTTGTTTGCCAATTATGGTGCGTGCATCCTCTCCTAGGTGATTCAGGTGACCCAGGACGTCCTAGGTGACCCAGGACGTTTCTCGATTAAACTTCAGTTGTCAGTCCAGCGTTGTCCTGTCTTCTTCTTCTCCTGGTGTCCCGTTCTTTCGCTGGTGAAGTTATGTATGATACACACCAACTAGCCCACATGGTTACCTTGTGGCACATGTAGTTCCAGTACTGAAGCCTGGCAAAGACATGACAGACCTTGCCTCGTATCGCCCTGTGTCATTGTCCTCCTGTGTAGCTAAGTTGATAGAGAAGCTTGTAAATGAATGCTTATCGTGGTGGCTTGAGGACAGCAAGGCACTGCCAACATGTATGACAGGATTCCGCCGTGGTCTTAGTGCCCAAGATAGCGTCTTAGACTTGGTGAGTCACATTGAACACCAGAGAGCTTTCGGCCTTTCCACCTTCTCCAATTTTCTTGACGTTTCGAAAGCTTACGACAACGTGCTTCAGAGCTCAATTCTAAACAGTTTGCAAGGCATGGGCATACAGGGCCATATGTTAAGATTCATTTACAAGTTTATAAGTGATCGCGCAGTTCGTGTACGGTTAGGGAGTACGTTAAGCACCGAAAGGGTTCTATCACGAGGTGTGCCTCAAAGAAGTGTTGTTTTCCCCACGCTCTTTTACGTCGTAATGGCTGGCCTTCCCTATTCGTTGAAAAATACTTGCGGGCAAGTGCGTATGTCAATATATGCTGACGACATCTGTAATTGCATTACTGGCTACCAACACAAGCGATTAGCCCTGACAGCTCGACAGGCTCTACTTTCCGGACAAGCTTACCTTCAAAGTGTGGGTTTGTGTCTGTCAGTGGAAAAATCCGGATTTGTTCTGTTTCTAGGTGTAGGAAGACGTCAAGCGCTGTTGAAGGTAGACCTCGATCACTCTTGCATCCGTCCATTCAACCACACGCATTTCCTGGGAGTCATTATTGACTCCCGTACAAATTGGCGAAAAGCTGTAGACGCGATTGTTTCATCTATATCTTCTCGTCTCAATATGATCCGTAGAACTGCACGTGAGCAATGGGCAAACCATCCTTCTTCAATGATCAGACTTCATGAAGCGCTGGTGATCAGTCGCATAATATATCAATTACCTTTAATTTCCTCCTCGGCATCACAACTTGAACGTCTCGAATTTGTCCAAAGAAAGGTCCTAATAAGAGCCATTGGAGTTCCTCAGGCGGCTGCGAATAAGGCAGTACTTCATGAGTCTCTATCGAAACCTCTTAGCCTTATTGCTCCTCAGAGACTTTTAATGCATCTTAGCCGCCTAGGAGAGACGGTAGCTGGGCGATCCCTTCTCCAGCGGCTCTGCAAGAGATATGAGTCGAAGGCTTATTTGGCACTCAATACTCTAATTGTTTTAGGCCTTAACGTCCGAAGGCAAAGGAAACAGTTGAAACCCCCTGGTCTATTCCGACCCTCGACTGTAAGGTCACAATTCCCCATGTGAGTGCAAAGCGAAGCTCTCCTTTGGCAGCAAAGCGTTCGCTTGTACTTGAACCGTTGGAAACAGAGTATGCCCGCCATCTTCAAATTTTCACGGATGGTTCTGTGGACAAGGTAAAACAAGCTAGCGCAGTGGCTTTTTACATTCCTTCTTTGGACTGTAAGTGGTCCGTACGTTTTACTGCTTTCGAATCCTCCACAACGGCTGAAAATGTTGCTATTGAGGCGGCTTTACGGAAGTTAAGGTCTTGACCGGCTCAACCTGCTGTCATCCTGATTCAAAATCTGCCCTTCAGAGGTTGGAGCGCGGACTCCCTACTGACGCCTTTTCTATAAGCTCCCCGCGCTTGGTGCAGAATCTGCACAGCCGAGGCTTTACTCTATATTTCCAATGGGTGCCCTCTCACATAGGAGTCAACGGTAATGAGGTGGCAGACAATCTCGCCCATAAAGCTCTACAGGAAAACGGTGCTCGATCATTTCAGTACCCTGTGGAGTGCTCCTCACAAGCCATGTGTGACCAAGGGACTGAGAAGATCTTAGGCGACCCTACTACCTCAAATTCGCGCGGCCTCTGCTCGCACTCCTGCATGGATGCATAAGACGGGCCTAGCATCGTCTCCGCTCTGTTCTTTATGTGGTGTGTGCGGGGATATCGAGCATTACATTATGTACTGCCCAGAGTACAACGCGGAAAGGTAGGTGATGTTCGCTTCCTTCAAGAAGACAGGAACCCGTTACAGTACACAGTTCCGGACATTGTCTACCCGAGTGGAAACCAGACATGCAGAAGGGAAGCTGCACACCTTCTTTTAACATTTCTGCAGGACACGGATCTTGTTTCTAAATGGTGACAGCAGGAATGGACTATGGCCTACTGTGAGTGAATGTGTGTATGGATTGTGGCACTACAATGGCCTATGTTCTACTGTGACTGAATATATGCATAGATGGTGACTTCTGGAGTGGACTGTGATGTGGACTGTGTGGAGTGATTGTGTGCATAGATGGTGACTGCGGGAGAGAATGTGTGCTATTATAAGAGACTGTGCGCACAGTGGGGGTAGATGCGACAGGCTTTAGGACATTGTTAACATAGAGTCGACGCTACGGTGGAGCAATTGCCGGCAGATAAAGCAAGGCTAACCCCATCTGTAGCATTCAACACCTCAACTCAACTCACCTTATAGCATATCGTTATCGTGTTTACGTTAGCGATTATCGGGCTCGACTAGCCACATCTGCGCATGCACGGCCGTTTCCAGGCCGCTAGCACTTTACGGGATCTCTTTTAGCATTGTGGAAAGTTAGCGTTCGCTCCTAAAGAAACATGGCGGCGCACTGAACGGCCGCTTCGGCCCAAATACAGCACCGCCACCACATTCTTAGGCCCCATTTCTCGCTCTAAATGACGGCATTCGCTTTTAATTCACATACTCTCACTTATACGCCGAGGTTTAAGCGACAACTAGCCCATATTTTTGAGATAATTTGGCGATTTTCAAGCAGTTAAGCTTAAGCATATAGCGTTCATATAGTGCCCTACCCTGTACAAAACGAAATAGCAACGACAACACTGCAGTTTTTCAGCTTAGTGCCCAGCTCAACATTTTCCTCTACTTTCATAATTTTCCTAAAAAAATACATATTGTTAATGCCTTTACCACATTCATCAGTAAGTGCAGAAAAAAATATTCTCCAGCCCAGAATTGAAGTGCGTTGACTTACTGTCACTAGATGGCGCCACTGTGTTTACATCCAAGCCATGTACCCAAACATACAAAGGAGCAACGCCGCGAAACAGCAAAACGAATGTGTCGTAGTAATGCTTTTTACAGCGCTCGCAACGCAATGAGCGCAGCGTGCGCAAGTTTACTGCGTAGTAAAATTGTCTACTGGCCAAGGTAGGATGGCGGTGTTACGTTTCGCCTACGACGCGCGGTATAGCCGGCGCGGATGCAACGGACGCCGGGGCTTCGTTCGAAGTGGCGGTCATTTTGGCCCGTTCGGCGCCGCCGCAACGCCTCCCGCCAAGCGCGTCCAGGCAGGTTTCAATGCCACGTGTCTTCGTGTGTGCGTGTGTGTGTGTGCATGTTGGTGCCCACGCTTGTCAAAGCGCGGCAGCCGGGGAGAGGAGCTCCCCAACTGGGAGGCGAGGAGGTCTGACCGGCGCCGGCCCGGCGGACGCGGCACGTCACGTCTCAACATGTCCGTGCGTCGCCGTCTCGTGCGCCTCATCCCGAGCCGTTCCTTCTTGCCCTCGACTCCGAGGGTATAAAGGCAGCTGCCCCGGACGCCAAAGAGAGGCTTCGATTTCTTCCGTCGAGTAACGTGGTCGCCCTAACCGGCTGCTCTTTTGCGATGCTAGAATAAACAAGTTGTTCTGTTGGCAGTCGACTCATCCTTTGCCAGGACCTTCGGATGTTTCCAGCTGTGCCCCAGGCCACCAGGCCAACGCTACCCTTGGGGCTTGCGACCCATTTGCAACAGCGGCTAGCTTCACGGGCGCATTTGAAAAGCCGCGGAGCCGACAGTTAGCGCAAGAGCAGCATGTACGTCTCAATACGCCGAGAAAAACATTATAAAAGCGCATGTAGCAGCTCGCAGCATAGCATCTCACTGCATACCAATAAATGTTGAGGCATCTGCCATCATTATCTCTCGTTTTCGCCGTACGGTTACTTGTTACGGGAGAGACGGTACGCTAAAACGTCTTCTGGCGTGTGCAGCCCTAACCGGAAAGCCCGCCGTCTGGTAACACGGTGAACGGGAAACGATATCCTATAACTCACTAATATAAACGTGATGCTAGTCTACCGTATGTAATGAAAGATACCTCTTTCGACATTTGCCACTGACAGAAGCTTAAACATCGTGTTACAGGCGTTTCATAGCGCAGCAAGATGAAGGCGATATTTTTGGTCGTGGGATACCCGCGCCATTGAGCGCTTTTGGGTCTTATATTTCGATGGCTGCCGGCGCAGCCCAAAACAGCGCTACTCCGAGTATACGAGTGGATGATTAGCCCTTCGACGCCGGCTGTGCCGTAGCGCAATGAGCATGTTAGTGTTTCAAAAGGTTTTATTAAATAATATTATTCACTGATTCAATTCTGAGAGCTTTCGGGCAAGAGGCATGAATATTCTGAAAGAGAGGTCAGCTTCATCTGCTGTCTTGGCTTGTGCTCAGCTCGGCATCCAATGGTCGACACTAATGTAGTAGTAAGTGTTTAATGTAAAATGAAAACAAAAAGGAAGGTAAAAGATTTTTGCTAACCCCGGCATCTGCCATCACTACGGTGGCGGCCCCTGCTCTGGGGCAGCGGAAGTAAAGGATAGCAGGCAGTTTGAAGAAATGAAATGGAAGAGATGAGGGGACCGTAAGAAAGGATAGAGGGAGAGGTGATAAATACACTATATACATAAAAATACATTTGTACAAGTTGCGCGCGGGCAGAGTTAATAAAATAAAGGAAAAACACGCGCACAACACTGTGCACACAACAGCTGGGGTGGGGCGCCCAGCTGATTTTTGTCCGAGGTAGCACTCGCGGAGCGTTCGATCACTGCGCGACACTACCTAGCGCAAAACAGACGGGACGTCAAGCCCGTCTGTTCGAGGAATGCACACAGGCTCACCAAGGTTCGCTCGCGGGTGCGCGTACTGCCCTGCGGCCACAATAGCGTCGTGAGCGAGCCTGGAAGTATGCCCAGTGCCCTGTAGGCCGCGAGCATATCACGGCGAGCATCGGCGAACGCGGCACTGCGGAGGAGCAGGTGCTCCAGTGTTTCCACTGCACGGCATCCATCACACACATCACTCGTCATGATTCTGTGACGCACCCGTCGTTCTCCGGGCCACACGTATTGTGACTGATAATAGAAATCGTGTTCAGGTTGCGTTATTTTTTAGTACAGTATTGTACGCGAGCTCCGCCACTGGAGCGAGTGGCGCTAGCGTCGATCGTGCTCCGGAAGATCCTCTGTATTGCGGCCGCAATTGGTGCTCGACTGAAATTGTGCGTGTTTAAATACACAACGTCACATTATTCTGTTCATTTTTACTTGTTACCAATTGCCTGCATTTCACTTTTGATAGTATGGTAGGGTATGGTGCGTGGGGCTTAAGGGGCTTAAGGGACACTGAGGACATCCGCCGCCAATTTTTGTTGTTACTAAAAAACGATTCTGCAGCCTATACTAGGTATGTCTACATTTTTACGACAGAAAAAGACACTTACATTGCTGAGAAAATTGCACTGAAAAATTGCCCTCCTACACGATTTAAACTCCTGTCGTCTAAGCCAAAAAAAAAGGACTCCATGAAAACCTTTTTTGAGAAAATAGCGGCCGCTGACAACCGACCAAAAAAAATAAAACAGTGTCGATGAGCTGTAGGATACTTGTGAAATGGGCCAGTGATGGCGAATCCTGTATTTCATTTCCCCCCTTTTACAGCTTATAAAAGTTACGGTATCAGTGAAAGTAGCGTATATTTTGTTAGGATGCAGTGATGTATCGTTTGAGGCGATCTTCAATATGTCCCCAGTGTCATTTTACTTCCCGAGACGCCACGTGGGCTATGAGGAACACTGTAGTGGTGGGGAAATGGAATAATTTATACAATTTTGGGTTCTTTAACCTGCACTGACATCGCAAGGCGCCCAGGTGTTTTTTGATTTCGCTTCTATTGAAATGTCGCTGTCGCGGCCGTTATTCTATCCCATGACGTCGGCATCGGCAGCCGAACGCCAAAGACACAGACCCACCGCGGTGGGTCTGTACTTTCTGATCATCTCTTGTTGAAATAACAGCGGCTGGATATTTCTGCATCTTTCACGGTAGTTCATTTCTTGGTGCCTCAACGCCAGATATACGCGAGGGAATCCGATGTGAGCTCCAATTTGTACCCGCAAGATACAAATATGCGAAAAACTTGGTTACTTCAGAGTGTTGTGTGTCAAAAATCATTCAAGGAACCAAGGTTTAATCATAGCAGTTGGCGCTAAATTGTTAGGTAAGTAGGAGCCAACGCTGAACAAGCTGGCTGAAACACAGCTTTAGGATGTTCAAGCATTTAAGCATTGCTCTGTATGGCTTCCACCGCCGTACTCCGCATCCGCCGGGACTAGAGCTAAACTGACTGGCCCTCATTTACTTTGTAGTGCTTCCATATGTGCTCTCACTGTGCACAGCTCCCCACCTGCCAAGTATAAATGGTCTTTTATCCGGGATTCATTGACCGTTTACTTCAGGCCTGCGGCGTAGTAGCTTTCCGTTGCCCACGACGGCGTAAATACATACGCTGAATGACGGCTGGGGAACGTCCATTGCTGCATCGCAATGCAGGCAGTTTAAATTTGACGGGATATGTAGTGCGACCGGTCTCTCACTTGGTGAGGCGCTCTGTGGAGAAGCGATTTAAAGGTTTAAAGTATAGGAAAATGGACCACAAAGCCACAAACACGAAAACTGAATGACCTTGAATGGACGGCGAAGCAACTGAGCGATGCGCGGGATCCTACTTTGAGCATCATGCAGGTACTGCCGAGATATGGCGCCATCGTGTACCCTCGCGTACCCTCGCGCCTCGCAGTACTTCGGATTTTGGCTCCAAGGAGAAATGCGCCTATGTGGACTAATAATATCCTCACCGCCTAGCTCAATACAACGTTCACTGCGCAAAGCGGACGCCCGCATGATGGCACGCATATTCTTCAGTCACTTCCTTGGTTTTGACGGCGGAGAAATGCAAAAAGATGCACTTGTGCTGTGTGATCTTAGCACCAGTTTAAAAACACCAGGCAATCAAAATTAATAGTGAGGCCCCAGACCACAGTTCTTCTTTCTATTTTGCTCCTTTCACTCCCTCCTTCATCCCTTCTCGCACGACGCAGGCCAAGAAGTCCACTAAAAGTGAGAAAGTTTTCCTCACAGCCAATTTATTATCATTATATAAACTTGGCCTTCCAAAGGGAAGCTGTGCATGCTGCTCAAAATGCAGACCAATGCTCTACGGTGTTATGCTTAGGTGAAATTAACAGAAAAGTTTCGGAGTGAGGTGCCCGAGGCATACGGAGTCGCGAGTAAAGGAGATTAGCACAAATGACGGACGACCGACTGAGCGGAGAAGAGAAAAAAGGTAAAATTCAGTGCAGGTGATGACTTTCTGCTGAACCTTCCTCAGGACCGAGGATTGGAGAAAACCCGCCGTTCGTCTCATTTGCGTTTTCGTGAATCGGACGGCCGCGAGTATATATTATTTTGCACCAGTGATCGATTACTAGTGTAAATATCTTTCTTTCGCGGCAAGTACTTCTGATACGAACGGAAACAACCAGTTTGAACAAAAAAAGCAATTTCAGTTGTTAATTCGCTACAGAAGTTGAAAAAGGACATTTCGATATTACGCGCAAGAGGAAAGCAAGTTACAAAACAGGAAAATGAATGCTTGTCACGCTAGTTATGGAGTAATCATCAACTTAATGATAAAACTTTGTTTCTTTTCACAGTCGGGAAACCTGTAGTTTGCTCAAATTAACTAAGCAAAGCAAACTTACGTCATGTGAAATTTCTCTCTCCGTGCATATGCGTCTTCCTACACGCATTATTCGATATACTGCATCATTCGCCGCCAGTCACAAAGTTTAGATAATGCATAAACACGCCAAATCCTTGCGATAACTTCAGCTTAAAGGTATTCGTATCACTGGGTGCTAGAAAAGCTTATTGAATGCGTACAATGCGTGACAGCGCTGTGACGCAAATAACAAAGCGTATAGGAAGATTGACGGGTCGTTCCCTCCGCTACTGCCAATGGTGAATTGCAAGCGTACACCTCAGGTAGTCTTTTGTTACTTTATTCGATGCACCCAGAGTCGCCTGCCCGTTGTCGACTGCTATTAGAAAACTATAATTTGTGCCGTGAACTATCCTGCCCCACGCGTATACACCACCCTCCTTACGGCGCCAGCCGACCGTACCAACATCTTCCCTGCGGCGCCAGCGCACCGTTGCAAAAACTCGCTCGGCATACGTGCGTGCACAAAAGCAGCGGTTGAAGACTCATTGCAGACTCCAGGTGGTCCTGCTGTACGCTACGCATCTTGCGCATCGTCAACTGAGTTCTTGACTGTTGGCACGCACGCAAGGAAGGCACGTGCATTCGGACTGCTTGCGTCAGCACACCCAAGTCCACCGCTGCCGCGGACCGCCACCTTTAGCACTGTCTGGCTGCTATATAATCTGGCTGCCATAGACGCCGCGGGTCATTCACTGGGGAGCGATCTGTGACTACGGTACGGCTACCTTCCCGAGCTAACCAGCAACCGATCTTTTGTCCAGCTAAAAGGCACATTTTTTTTAGCCAATTCTCTACAAATACTAACCTTGGGCCGCTAGTCTCAGATCGCTCCTTGGGTTATGGCTCCCACTGTTGCTGTTGTCGCTAAGAAACTCGAGGAACTTAAATTATCCTTCGAAGCAAAACTGAAAAATCTCACTGATCTACTTGACACTGTGAAATGTTCCGTTACCTTGCGTAGGAATGATACTGTCAAGGAACTTCAAAATGAGGTTGTTCAGCTGAAAAAATCTTGAGTTCACGAGCAACGAGTTTGAAACCACAAAAAATTGGAATGCCAGTCCTGCTGCCGAGAACAAGAAACTACAGGAGAGCAATGCGGCCCTCGTGTGCAGGGTTGCCCACCTAGAACAATATTCGCGTCTGAACAATCTTGAAATCAGAGGTGTCCCTGTGACTCAGGGCTATTGACAGTTTGGACCTGTGTGTTGCCAATGACGGAAGCACCACTTTTTTCCGGCCTCCAGCCTCAGCGACAGCTATAGACCAGACACTGCATTCACCTGACGTCTGCGTGAGCTGGTCACAGCGCCTGACCGCATGGCAAGTGATCACTATTCGATTTTTGTGTTTGCTGCCGACTTTCGTATGCATGGTCCTAAAATTAGCAACGTGGTCAACTGGGACAAGTACAGAAAGCATCTAGAACGTGTTTCTGGTGATGTTGTTGACAAAATGATTTCTAGTAAGCTAGCAGTAACTACGACGGTCAAGTTACCTGATCATTTTCCGGCCCCGGATTTAAAACTCAGGAACCTTTGCGCAGCGAGAAGAAGGGCGGAGCGCCAACTCGTGCGGAAGAAGGACGACAGGCAACTGAAGACGACCTTCAATAGGCTGAATTCTGCTATTAGACGGCACACGAACAGGCTGTACAGGTCGCAATGGGCCTCATTCTGTGCTAGTTTGACTGTGTTCTCACCGATAACGAGAATATGGCGAGTTATTGGCAACCTTGCTGGAGAATCTCGCCCTTGAAGCCTATTGAAGCTCTTGCAATACGCAAGGAAAAACCTATTGCGTGCTTGGCAGAGGAATTTGCAGACGCACTTGTACGCGCTGATTCGGGAATAGATATATATTCACCACCTGCTTCCTCCAGACCTATCATAGACGTCCCGTTCACGCCTTGTGAGCTTCAGACTGCGCTCAGTGGCCTGCGGCGCCGGTGTTCACCAGGTCCCGACGGCATCACCAATCAAATGCTGAATAATCTGCCCTTGCAACTCAGAAAGGAGCTCCTCAACTTCATCAATCGTGTTTGGGAGACTGGCGATGTTCCTCCGTCATGGAAGGTGGCACATGTAGTTCCGGTACTGAAGCCTGGTAAAGACATGACAGACCTTGCCTCGTATCGCCCAGTGTCATTGACCTACTGTGTAGCTAAGTTGATGGAGAAGCTGGTAAATGAACGCTTATCATGGTGGCTTGAGGACAGCAAGGCACTGGCATAATGTATGACAGGATTCCGCCGAGGTCTTAGTGCCCAAGATAGCGTCTTAGACTTGATCAGTCACATTGAACACCAGAGAGCTTTCGGCCTTTCCACCTTAGCCATTTTTCTTGATGTTGCGAAAGCTTACGACAGCGTGCTTCAGAGCCCAATTCTAAACAGTTTGCAAGGCATGGGCATACAGGGCCATATGTTAAGATTCATTTACAAGTTTATAAGTGATCGCGCGGTTCGTGTACGGTTAGGGAGTACGTTAAGCTCCGAAAGGGTTCTTTCTATCACGAGGTGTGCCTCAAGGAAGTGTTCTTTCCGCCACGCTCTTTAACGCCGTAATGGCTGGCCTACCCGATTCGTTGAAAAAAGTTGCAGGCAAGTGCATATGTCACTTTATGCTGACGGCATCTGTATTTGGATTACTGGCTACCAACACAAGCGATTAGCCCTGATAGCTCGACAGGCTATACTTTCGGCACAAGCTTACCTTCAAGATGTGGGGTTGTCTCGGTCAGTGGACAAATCCGGCTTTATTCTGTTTCCAGGTGTAGGAAGACGTCAAGCACGGTTGAAGATAGACCTCGGTCACTCTTGCATCCGTCAATTCAACCACGCACGTTTCCTGGGCGCCATTATTGACTCCCGTTTACAGTGGCGAAAAGCTGTAGACGCGATTGTTTCATCTATATCTTCTCGTCTCAATGTGTTCCGTAGAATTGCACGTGAGGAATGGGGAAACCATCCTTCTTCAATAGTCAAACTTCATGAAGCGCTGGTGGTCAGCCGGATAATGTATCAATTACCTTTAATTTCCCCCTCGGCATCACAACTTGAGCGTCTCGAAGTTGTCCACAGAAAGGACCTAAGAAGAGCCATTGGAGTTCCCCAGGCGGCTGCGAATAAGGCAGTACTTGATGAGTCCCTATCGAAACCTCTTAGCCGTATCGCTTCTCAGAGAATATTAATGCATCTTGACCGCTTAGGAGAGGCGGTAGCTGGGCGATCCCTTCTCCAGCAGCTCTGCAAGAGATATGAGTTGAAGGTTTACATGGCACTCAATACTCTTAGTTCTTTAGGCATTAATGTCCGAAGGCAAAGGAAACGGTTGAAACCGCCCTGGTCTTTTCCGACCCTCGACTGTAAGGTCACAATTCCCCACGTGAGCGCAAAGCGCAGCTCTCCTTTGGCAGCAACGCGTTCGCTTGTACTGGAATACTTGGAAACAGAGTATGCCTGCCATCTTCAAATTTTCACCGATGTTTCTGTGGACAAGGTCAAACAAGCTAGCGCAGCGGCTTTTTACATTCTTTCTTTGGACTGTAAGTGGTCCGTACGCTGTACTGCTGTCGTATCCTCCTCAACGGCTGAAAGTGTTGCTATTGAGGCGGCTTTGCGGAAGTTAGAGTCTTGCCCGGCTCAACCTGTTGTCATCCTAACTGATTCAAAATCTGCCATTCAGAGATTAGAGCGCGGATTCCCTACTGACGCCTTGTCTCTAAGCTCTCTGCGCTTGGTGCAGAATCTGCACAGCAGAGGCTTTACTCTAGATTTCCAGTGGGTGCCCTCTCACATAGGAGTCAACGGTAATGAGGTGGCAGACAGTCTCGCCCATGAAGCTCTCTCAAATTCCATCAAAAAAAGTACCTCAAGATGGGAAAAGTCTCCGCAGGAAAACGGTGCTCGATCACTTAAGTACCCTGTGGAGTGCGTCCCACAAGCCATGTGTGACCAAGGGACTGAGAAGATCTCAGGCGACCCTTCTACATCGAATTCTCACGGCCTCTGCTCGCACTCCTGCGTGGATGCATAGACCGGCATAGCATCGTCTCCGCTCTGCTCTTTATGTGGTGAGAGCGGGGATATCGAACATTATATTATGTACTGCCCAGAGTACAACGCTCAAAGGCATGTGATGTTCGCTTCCTTCAAGAAGACATGAACCCGTCACAGCACAGTGCAGGACATTGTCTACCCGAGTGGAAACCAGACATGCAGAAGGGAGGCTGCACGCCTTCTTTTAACATTTCTGCAGAACACGGATCTTGTTTTTAAATGGTGACAGCAGGAACGGACTATGGCCTACTGTGATTGACTGTGTGCGTAGATGGTGTCTTCCGGAGTAGACTACTTTATACTGTGAGTGAATGTGTGTATGGAGTGTGGCACTAAAATGGCCTATGTTCTACTGTGACTGAATATGTGCATAGATGGTGACTTCTGGAGTGGACTATGATGTGAACTGTGTGGATTGATTGTGTGCATAGATGGTGACTGCGGGAGAGAATGTGTGCTATTATAAGAGACTGTGCGCTTAGTGGGGTAGATGCGGCATTGTTAATATCATATCGAAGGGACGCTGCGGTGGAGCAATTGCCGGCAGACAAAGCAAGGCTAACCCCACCTGTAGCATTCAACACCTCAACCTCAACCTCAGGGCGAAGATTGCACCAAGATCGTTGGGGATCTCGGCAGCGAGATTGGCTGCCCCGTAAATTCAGAAAATTTAGATACCGTGCACAGGGTTCCAACTCGCAACAAGAATGAAAAAAACACAATTCGTTTCCTCTCGCGAAACAAGAAGGCGGAATTCCGTGCAAAAGCTAGGAAAACTAATCCTACAACGACATGCCTGGGTTTCCCTAAAACGCAGGAGGTTCCTGTTTATGTCAATGAGCCTCTTTCACCTCATAACAAGAACCTTTGTTCAAAGGCGCACGAGCTAAAGAAGAAAAACAAATGGGCCTTCTTGTGGACATCGAAGTGTGTTATTCTGGCTAGGAAGGAGAACAGCAGTCTTTCGGATAAACAATGTAGACGACATTGACATTTTCCTTGAATAGACATACTGGTGCTGACGTTCTACTTATCTCTAACCACCATCATGTAATCATTTTCCCCGTGTGATGCTCGTTCAGTCCTATCTGAATCTTATGGTCTGTCTGCCATCCACATCAATGCGCGTAGCCTACGGAAGAATTACGATAGCATAACAGCTTTGCTTACTTCCCTTGAGCATCAATTTTCCAGCATCTCATTTTCTGAAACCTGGCTATCATCCCTTGATAAAGATTTGTATGCTTTTCCCGGCTATTCATGCGAATACGCCCACCGTGTTGATAACCACTATGGAGGTTCCGGTATCTACGTTTCAAAGCACATTGCCTAAAAAAAGACGTCTTGATTTGTGTTTGAATGCGAAAAAATGGGAATCGGTTTGGATAGAAATCGACTGCCGATCAACTGGTGACACACAGAAGGTTATTTTCGGCGCTATTTATAGGTTTCCTTCAAATGATGCGTCTGAATTCTGCCGGGCTTTTGAGCTATCACTTCATAAGTTATCGCGCGAAAATAAAAATGTCTTCAGTATGGGTGATTTTAATATCAATATTGTTTATATGACTAATCCCATCTGCGTCCACTACACGACCTGTTTCTACAGCTATGGTTATGCAAACTTAATTAGCACCCCTACGCGTTGTACTGACCATGGTTCGCATTCATTACTTGATCATATTCTCTCCAATTTTCCCATTGCTCCTCCGGTTGGTGTGATAGTGTGATGTCACAGATCAATTTCCGGTATTTCTTTACGCACTATCATCTCGTTGCATGCAATAACTACAAGTCTACTAAGAAGTCAGTTTTTGCTAGCGAAAAATATATTGAAACCATGTCTAATACTAATCTTTAATACATTTTGGGTCTCTTGTACCCAGAAGTAGCTGTACATGAGCTGTCGAAATTAATTATATCAGCAATCAATAAATGCGCATCGCTCCAATCATCCACGAAAATATATGATACCCCATTTCCCCGTGGATAACTACTGCTCTGTTAAACTCTCTGAGAAAGAGGGAAAACATGTATAAGAAAACTGAACGCCAGCAGTTTATTCTTCGTCTTAAATTGAGATATAAAATGTATTCCAGGATACTAACATCGTTTCTAAAGAAAGCTAAGCGATGTTATTATGAATGCCAGTTATCCACACATACTAACAATTCTAAACGAAAATGGCAGCTGCTTGACGTATTTCTTAGCATTCGTAAGTCACCTAATGTTGCTAAATCTATATTTCACGGTGGTGCTATTTTATGTGACCCCGAGGAAATGGCGAATACATTTAGCATCTATTTTTTTAATATATCTAATTATCCTTTCTCTTCGTTGTGCTCACCTTCTCTTGAGCGCTGCCCTCATTCATTCTTTCTTACCCCCACGTGTCCAGACGAAGTTATGTCCGGAATTGCTAATTTAAGGACGACAGGTCCCGGCGTTGAGAATATCCACGGAAAGCATGTGAAAAGTATCCGATCATTGCTTGCACTAGTCCTGAGCCACATCTGCAATATCGTTTTTAAATGTGGCAGTTATCCCAAGCAGCTCAAGGTAGCGAAAATAGTAACGGTCTTCAGAAAAGGTGATGCAGATCTGCCAAATAATTATCGACCAATTGCAATTCTTCTCTTTTTGGACAAAATTAAAAAAAAATAATTGAAATAAGGTTGTCAACTTATATTGAACAATTTCACATATTGACAGATAGCCAACACGGCTTTCGCCGCGGACTATCTACAGATACTGCGATATCGTCTCTCAAAGATTACGTATGGCTGGCTATTGATAAAGGAATGTTCTCAGGAGCAATATACATAAATTTTAGTAAAGCATTTGATTCCATCGATCACTCCATCTTGTTAAACAAACTAGAATCATAAGGTATCACTTGACCTCTTTTAATGCTCCTGAGCAGCTTTCTCTGTGACCGAGAGCACCTAGTCACTATTAATGATCACGCATCTAACATAGCTTTAATTAACAAGGGTGTTCCGCAAGGTTCAATTCTAGGCCCTGTATTGTTTTTACTCAACATTAATGATTTGTCGTCCTGTTTAAAGAATTTCAGTAGTGTACTATACGCAGATGACTCTACCATGATATCATCGCACCAGGACATTAATCAGCTCGTACATAGCCTACAATATGACCTTAACTCTCTTGAGCGCTGGTGCCACATTAACCGCCTGTCCGTGAACGTCACTAAGATTTGTTTTCAGATTTTCCATACCCCTCAGAAGCCATTGCCCATTGCACCTATACCTCAATTCTGTCGCTATTTTGTCAGAAAATCGAGTTTCATTTCTGGGTGTTATTATTAACCCTCACTTGAAATTCCATCATCATGCAGCTGAAACGTGCAAGAAAATTTTTTATGGGTTACGCGCACTAATTAAAGCCCGAAGCTATTTATTTCCCAATCCAAACTTTATTATCCCTTTACTACGCATTCATCCACAGCCACTTAAACTACGGTATCTCATCTTTGGGTAACACCTATCATATTCATCTCTGGCCTTTAATAAAACTGCAAAAGCAAACAATGCGCATCATAACCTATACCCCTCGAATGTCACTCTCACGCATTTTTTTCATAGATTTAAACGTTCTACCTATCTCGGCCCTTTATTTTTACAACATTGGTATCCTATTCTTTAAGATTCTTCATGATTAGTGCCCGCTAAGCATATTTTCTCTCGGCACGCTCATAAGCAACATCGTCACACGTTTTGCGCTGCGTAATAACTTTTTACTACCTAAGGTCAGAACTAACTACGGGAAACAAAGCCTTAGTTTTTCATCCATATCATTTTGGAATTCTTTGAGCTTAGACATCAAACAAACTAATAAGCTTTCTTTCTTCAAGGTCGAATTAAAGCTTTTCCTTCTTAATATGTAATTTTTCCTTCTTTTTTGTCATTGATCCTATGTATCGCAGCATCTGTGAGTGTTTTATTGTACATTATCCTGCATTATATTGTTTGTATTTAAATATTTCGGTAACTCACATTAATTGTATTCATTCTCTGCGCCGCTAATTATTGTGTTGTGTATTTCTTATTTTGTTGATAATTGAAATTTTTTGTCATGGGAGGTCCCGCCCACGGTCTTGTACCATGGGACCTCTCGCTGTATACGTTTGTAACTTTGTTTGAATGCATTATTGCTTTTAACTTTCAATGCTTATACAAGCTGCAAAAGAACGGCTCGAGCCCATGCGCCGCGAAAAAGAGGCTCAGACGGTTCCAGACTGTGGCTTTACTAGTGGCGTAGCCTGTGGCCTTCACCGCCACCTCTGCCTGTGAGAGGGTCTGCAGGTAGCATCCATGGAGAACACGCAAGTTGTCCAGAAGGTGCTCCGTGCATCGTTGGACTGTCACGTAAATTTTCGGGCTTTTCGATTGATCAGCGCTTCATGTAGAAGGGATTCGGCATGTTGGTTCGCTAACAGAAACAGATGATGGTAGGCCTCTGGAACTGTTATTAATCGAAGAGCAGGTTCGCGATACGTGGCAAACACTTAGCTTGCAGTCGCCCGAGGCGCACACAAACCGACACGAAAGCTTGTAGATAAAAAGTATATAAATAGAGGCTTCCGCAGAATGATTGTGACTGCATGGGGAAAGATGCGGGGGATAAGGCTTTTATGCTGCTATTCTTCAAGGGAGCACCGCTAGCAGCATGCGGGGGAGGGGGGGGGGGATAAAAAAGTCGTGAAGAACTGGAGCAAAACAAGGAAACCTTTGCCGAATTAAAATGAAATTCAGATTCACATGTGGCAGTGACGATGACATCGTACGTGGCGAAAAGGGGAGGAGTACGTAGGCGTATTTCTGTCAGGAGTGTTATCTGGCTTGAAAGGACTTATACGAAAATTAAGACTAACAAGCCTGAAAGCACGGTACGATTAGAGAAGAGTGTTGGTGCTATGTGACTCCAACAATAATATTTTAAACTGGTGATGTGGCTTACTCTGCCGCATAAAATACAGAAAAAACGAACGTACAAACCGGCTGGTAGTTTTCGTTCATAAAGATTTTGTTAGGCATCCCATTTTCGTACGTCTATTTCCGGGAGAACTTTAAAGAATTGAGCGGCATTGGTCTAGTTGGAACTACACGGTACGGATGCGGCGCCGCTTGAATTTACACCAAAATACAGCTAACGAAGACAACCAGACCTGCGTTTAACCGCTATGGTCTGTCCATGTTTTAGTGTAAACCCAGTCATCGCAGCTCTCGTAGGGAGCTTTATATGCAGTTTTTTTTTCTCCCTTGATTCCCTTCTCACTTTTCCAGCCAGACGGTGCAGTTGTGTTGCTCATCCATACTGACATCACTGACCCTCTCCTTATCTGCCTCTCTGCAGATCCACTCCTTATACACCTCAGTGCTTCTGACTCTCTCAGGCATCATACACATGCCGTTGTTCCTCCTTCCCCACAATATCTCTCAGGAGGAGGACTCTCTAAGGCAGCTGAGTGCCGGAGCAGCTCTTACTCCGGTAGCGTGCCAACAGTTTCTCAGCCAAATCCTCCCTACACGCGGACCAATGTCCTTCACTGTGCAGCTCCCGAACGAGTGCTGCACAGCTACAGTGCCTTTTCTGTCCTCATAACCACCACTTCCCGGGCATCCTCTTAGCAGAGTGTAGAACTATGGCAAGAAACTACAAAATTTACTTTCAAGATGGCATTGAAGCGCTCAGCATTGCATTGCATGCAATATACTTTGTGATAACAGTGACGAGCACTCTCGTCATCAAATGTTCGTTTCACCCCACATATATTAGCAGCCACTGACGCCGACGGCTAGTGACATTTTCTAAGTCCTTGCACGCGCACCGCGCTGCACGTTTCACGTCAGTGATTCCTGGAAGCGACGCGAAAAAAACATCGGAAACAGGGCAGAATGAGGCGGACACAGCTGCGTTGAGCCGCACTAAAACGCTGTTAATACACGTGCATTCTTTCCTCTCGTTTTGTAGTTTGATTATCGTTCACTGAATGATGCTTTCGCCTTGTTTGTTTCAACATTTCTTCCTCTCTAGCCGTCGCGGTGGCTCAGTGGTTATGGCGCTCGGGTCTGACACGAAAGACGCGGGTTCGATCCCGGCCGCGCAGGTCAAATTTCGATGGAGGCGAAATTCTAGAGGCCCGTGTAGTGTGCGATGCCAGTGCACGTTGTATAGAGTCCCAGGTGGTCGAAATTTTCGGAGCCCTTCACTACGGCGTCCCTCATAGCCTCAGTCGCTTTGGCTTTGGGACGTTAAACCCCAATAAAATCTTATCAAATCAAATTTCGTTCTCTCGACCATCTGTTCGCTTTTTCGTCATCTCAGTGCACGACGTAGGTATCCGTTCATTGTGGAACGGTTTCCGCGCTGTTAAAGACTGGTGTCTGGGCTCCTTTGGGTCTCTATGAAGCCTGGAAGTTTCTAATTGTTTTAAACACTCGCGGAGTGGAGCAGGTAGATTGGTGCGGGAGAAATGTCGGAAGTTATTCTAGTGTAAAATTCTTTATTGCACCTTTATATGAATTTTTTTCTCCAAGAGTGCCCTGTCGCTGAAACGTTGCTAATATGGAGGTGGCTTTTCGATTACCTAATATGGGATGCGGCTTTTTTGTTTCAGTATTTGTTGTTCTTTTATTTTAATTGTTCGAAAGAACTGGGCTGAAAGTACGCTTTCAAAAAACTGTCAGCTGAGCCTACGTAGAGCCCACCTCCGTCATGAGAATTAACTGCGGGCTTTTGTGAGGGCTCCATGCTACAACTGGATTTTTTTTGCCTTGTCAGTGACGAATTGTACTACAGTTCCTTCCGTAGTGAACTCTTATACCTGGGACAGGGACGCTGAACCTGGACCCGTGTGTTTGTTATCTTTCGGCCCTCCCTGTCGTCGTAAAGCAGCCCGTTGGACTCGGGGGCACGGGCCGGGATCTTTATATTTATGTGCTTTTCTCTTGCACCGCAGTATAAGTCGCTAAAATAGCAGTGTTATACTTTATCGCATTGGCAGAGGCTGGTATATTTTATTTTCCTTTTCCGTGGTCTCGTGATAGCGAGTCTCGTTAAAAAACACGTCTTCGGTGCCTCGTACTGTGAAAAGAGAAGAGTGAGTGCACTTATTTTTCTTAACAGCCTCGTAATTAAAACTTCAAAACGAGTTCATTCTACTTTTTTTAGACGTTGTTGTTCGCCACCATCTGGGTGAGCAGGATGCAGTGTGGGGTTAATAACCCCTGCTTCAGTCAGCGGTGCGTTTGATACCGAATCACGAGTGTCATTCCACGATTTTCACTCTGCAGTTGCCACATATTTCTTTGCAGTGTGTGTGTGTGTGTCCTCCGGTATTCGACAGTTAAGTGCGTATGGTCATCCTTTTCACATTTTTCTTTGTTCATTTGGTGCATTCAGCGGAGACGTTTCTTACACCAGTATCAAGTTTGGTTGATTCATTCGAAAGGGTCGAGGTCTATTGGAGCGCTAGATAGTGGTTGACTACATCTCCCGAAATACTCGACGCCTCGTGCAGACGCTTAGGGCATTCAGAAGCTCGTTGAGCATTTAAATCACAAGTGCACTGTTTGGAGTGCCCGTGTACTCCCCTTTCTTTCCGCTTCTTCTGAGCGCCTTTGTGCCAGAACAGTTGCAGTTTGGAGCTCTCCTTTGCTTAAAACATAAGTGTTTGCGCTTTCTACACATTGTGGTAAAAGATCCATACTCGGTGTCAGTATTTTTGACTTTCGGGTAGACAATCTTACAATCCAACTTACGTGCTCAAGCTGACTCGGAGAGAGATAGCCTGCAGCACAGCAGTTGATCTGGCATAGGCCCCGTCAAGGCACTTGCGCAGTATGCCCTCTCCACCAGCGGCAATGGAAGCCAGAAGTCATGTGGTATTCACGTCGGCAGCTCTCTTCACTACGTGCCTACTGTTCCCGCTCTTGATAGGGTGTTCGCGTGCAGACATTGCGACGATATCCTCGAAGTTGGGCTTTGAGACAGCGACTTCCACGACTGCAGGGGCCGCGACAGCAGGGGGCAATGCTGACCTCAAGCGGACGGTACAGGACGCCGTGGTCGGTGGCTTCTCCATCAAAGCCGCTTCCTTGACGCACAAGTTGCTTGGAGCCGACGTGCAGCCCGTGTGCAAAGCAGCACTACTCAGGACGGTCCGCGCTTTCAAGAACATGGAGCCGTGGGCGATAAGGCGTAAGTGAGCGCGCGCTTCGACATGTTGAACGCACTTCTAAGCCATATAGCAAATGCTGAATAAGAAAAAATAACACTAAATTTGAAGAGAAATCGCCTGATCATCAGTACCATTAATATAGTCAGCGATTATGCATACAAAGAACCGGAGAGGCTTAAGCTGTAATGTACAGACACATTTCTAAACACCCATTCACACCTCAGCACTTCACACGAAGGTAATAACTGTGGTTAGGATTGAGCAAACGATAAAAAGGGTCACCAGAGATTTGGCAAGCTGGTCAAGTTCTCCCTAGCTGTTTTCAGGCTGGAAGACAGCATGCAGCAGGACAGGGAAAATGGCGGCGTCTGCAGAAAAAATGGATCTGTCATTTTACGGAGGAGTTGCCTCCGTATGCTACAAATTTATAACGCTGAAACACATGAAGAATTGAGCCTTCTTTGTCCAACTCCATCAGCATCACAAAACTGACACTAAAAAATCAAACGAGATTTTAGCCGCTACGAAGCGCGAAAGCTTTCTCGCCTGAAGGTGTCTACCACTAGTAGATGATTCCCGACGAAGAATAATGGTATTTATGATGGGGCTTGGTGTAAAAAAAACTTTGCCCCTCAGGACTCTGAATGGTGGTTCTGTGAATGATATCCGCTCACAGTAGCTCACAGCCAATCGACTGTTACTTCTGAGGTAAAGGTTGAAATTACAGTTCCTGGGACGCGGGAGTCGGATTGCGAGTGGAGGTAAATGCAGACCTTAATTTACACTAATATTTTATTGCTCATCAAGAAAACTGCAGCAGTTAAATACTAACCTCAACCAACGGCTCCGGCTTCCCTCGTAGGTAAAGATAAAAGTTTGAGAAATAAACATCGAGTAATATGCACTAGTGCATCCCAGTTTTGTTTTGAGGAAAAAAAACTGCGCATCACATGCAAGATAGGGAACCAGACAGGCGCAGATATTCTTTTTTTCGTTGCACAAGCTTCTATTCCACGTCTCACCTCTCAAGCACGGATTACCAGCATGGCTATCATAGTGCCATCAAACGCTGCTGCAGATCGCGTGGCACAACGTGCAGCAGCCGGAACAGCGGGGCTGTTATTTCCAGTTTAATAAGCCCTTCCACTCATACCTGTAACATGTGCTGACGTTGGTAGCATGACGAGGGCTCTCCTTGCCATATTTTTCCGTTTCCCATGTTATGTGGATGATTATAAGCGGCAAGTAAGAGTGATCTTGAAGGTTTTTACCTCACCGTGCAGTCTTTGATGCGACCGGAAAGTACCCTACTGGCCTGTTCCAAGGGTCGCGCGTTGACATCGGAGCTTTCGACCAATGCATCGAAACGGAGGTTCGCAAAGCTCCAGGAAAAGAGGTGTCACGTGGCCAGTACTGCACTATTGAGTTTCATCTGAACGATGTCGCCATTTGGCAGCGATTACTGGAATATTTTTCCGACGTACTGCATCCGAGGGTAAGTAGAACGACCGTTTGCACAACGCGTCACATAACGAAGGGGAAATGTCGCCGCACACAACCAAATTTCAAATTAAATTCGAACTCCAGTACGCGCACGCAACGGCGAATGTGCCCAGCGATTGCTCAGGCGATTTGCCATGCTCCATTCGCGCACACAGTAACGCGTTCCATTAGTGGTCGTGTTGACCAAATTTTTATAAAAATTAAGTACAGGATCCAGCGTGAACGAGGCTTCTGTGCATACTAGAGAACTACACATGGTTGAAATCGATCCACAGCAGTCCAGTAACGGATCTCTTACTGAACAGCATGTGGGAGGTGAGGGGTTAGATCCCCAGTGCTCCGGAAATTCTGACCACCTGGGGTTCTTTAACGTGCACAGACATCGCACAGTACATGGGCCTCTAGAATTTCGCCTCTATTGTAATTTTACCGCCGCGCCGGGCATTGAGCCCGCGTCTTTCGGGTCAGCAGCCGAGCGCCATAACAACTGAGCCAACGCAGCGGCCCTATTTCAAATATTGACGTGATAACAGTGCGTATCGTCAGTTGTGCCAGTGGTAGTTCTAGCTCCCTACTTGCATTGAAGAAGATGCCCTCTGTTTTCGTTTTCAGCTGATTGAATACAACGACACATTATTTAACACGGATACTCACCTTGTTCGCCTCGGGATCTGCTTTCTAGACGACTGCAACCTACAAGATGTGCAAGCTCTCATAGACTCAGGTACCTGTAACAAGTTTGTTCATAAAGAGGCGCGAGCTAAGAAACATGGCGGAAGTGAAAGTGGTTTGCTCGTCTGCTCAAGGCACATGAGCAGGCGACTACTTGCGCCTAGGTATTTAGAGCCTCCAATAGTGAGAGGAAAATGTGTGCGCATCAAAGCTCTCTAGTGCTCGAAGTCGGCTGAGGTTTTTTTTTGTTTATTATGGTAAGTTTCTGCGCTTTGATTCATTAAATTGTGAAATCCCAGACAAAGCTTATATACCCACAGATAATCAATATTAGTCTGCATAAATACTGATTAGTGTCCATTCGCCTACAGCAGCGAACGAGCAGATTTGATGTACTTTGTAGAAGTTATATATAGAGAGAGATAAACGCTACCTGTACCGCTTTTTAAACGGTGTTAATAATATCTTACTTCAAATTACCTGCATCACTACGGGTAATACCTACAATGACTAAGATTGGCCACTATGCAGTTTGGAGCAGCAAATAGGTATCCGCATACATGGCCAACATTGGTCGCAGCTCGAACGGACGCCGCGCCGATTTTCTGCGCACAGCTGGTGTTAGCGCGCGCTTTGAGGCATGCCTTGAGGTACACCTTTAGAAAGGTGCGTCAGGATTCTTAATTAAGCGCTTTAAGGGACTGTCAGAGAAACTGAAAGTTTCTTCTTTTTATTACGGAAGCCAGTGCTCGGCCTTGTGGTTCGTCACCCTGTCGTCGTTCTCATGCACTTTTTCCCACCATGCTTACGGAAGTAGTTGAATGTTAAGGCAAGAAATGCATGTGACCTGTTTTGTTTTTTTGTAGAGGCTCAGATACGACACACTTAAGAAATATTGCTGGTAAAACTGCTGCTCACATTTTAGTTCAAATTATAGAATTTACGGGGATGATCGTGGGATACTGTTTCTGGCGCCTGATTTTGTTTCAATGGATTAAGTTATTCACGGGCATTAAAATAATAAAACCAATGTAGCCTGTTTACTTCATGAGTGATTATTCGATGGCAAAGAAAATAAATTTCCGGTCAAAAAACGCTTTTTTTTTCTTTTATGCTACTACTATTTAGCTCCCAGACTTGCGCCCCGGCATCTACAAAATCCTTCTCCATGTTTTCGGTGCGTTTTTGGTGGCCGCTTCTGAGGATGGCATGGAGCTTAGGTTTAGGAATGCCAAAGATGTCACTGAACGTCAGATCGCATCCTACATGTCAAGTTACCGAGGTCTTGCTCCGATATGATGGGATAGGATATGAAAACTTTTAATGTCCAACAGAAAGAGGGTAGCCAGAGGGCTACCCTCTTTCGACGACGGTCGAAAGATCTTGACTCTCGGCGGTGTTGGGACTCGGGTAGCAGCGTCCCACCGCTGCCACGAGTTGTTGGGATGCAGGTAGCGTGGTTGGGCCGGAGAAGGAACGAGGAGAATCGGAGACGTGGTTGCGAAGGAAAAGACAAGGAAACATTATACAGACTATTTACATAATGTACAAGTAAGACTAACTGAGAATGCTTCTCAGCTGAAGGGAGCTTCGTAGCGGACGGGAGTCTTTTCGCAGACGGGTCTCTCCGCCAAAAAGGTCTTAGGTACCAAATGAGCAAATACTCTTCGTATTCTCCAGATCCCTGGCTGTGGAATACAGTTCGAAGAACGATTTCCGATCAAACGAGAAGATGACACTGGTGATACCGCCCATGGCAGGGGCGGTGGTGATGCTTTCTCAGCTCGTCGATGGAAAGGATAAAATACACTGTCACGTTGTCAACACAGCTGCCAGGTGGGCGCGCACGTGGCGCAGGAATGTCCAGCCCTTTCCCAGCAGATGGGTGAAAGACTTTGCACTTTTTCGCCGGTTGTCCGAAACACGGAACCTCTGTCGAAGGCGCAGCTCTCCGTCAATTGCCTACCCCAGCGTGACTGATGAAAGCAACCCTCCGTCCTGCGACCCGATGGCATACTCGGCTACGTGGTGACGCCATTGTCACCGCTGCTTCTGCCACTGCTTCCGCGAACTCCAGGCAGCAGCGTTTCTTCAGCAGTCTCAATCGCCTTCACGTAGGTTTTCTGGAAATTCTAATCGAGGGAGTCCGCGTTTCAATTCATTTTGTCTGGAAGGCACGCCGGGCATAACAGCGGCGGCTTCGGCCAGTCGGACGAGTTTTAGCTGAGTCGCCGGGTCGGAGCTGAGTAGTAAGGTCTCCGATTGGTCTTTTGTCTTTATACCTCATCCCTCCCGAGGGGCATGAGGACATTCCGATAGTTGGTGGTCCAAGGTGGCCCTAAGTTTGCAGTTTGCGCATTTGTCTGAAAATTGCCCTGGGTACATAAGACTCCAGAGGGCCGGGTTTGGACTGTACAATTCCAGACATAGCAGCAGTCAGGCATCGTCCTTTTGCAGAGAACATTCGCGTATGACTCTAATTTTAGAGGCCACTTACAGGCGCGTAGTTCTTGTCTGTATGCGCATACATTTATCATTGTACATAGTTTGTGAATAGACTTTCTATTCCTCCTTCGTTCCCTGGTATTGCTACCTCCTCCATTTTGTTTGCCATGTACTGTACATTCCACTCGCCACCGGGCGCTATTCAGGTGCCAATCTTGAGCTAGACAGTTAATTTTGCATCTTTGCACGTACTAACAGATTTAAAAATTCTTTTTTTCCACGCACTGTCACCCAGTGGAATGCTCTTCCAAGAGATGTTTTTTCCGCTGATAATGTAACTGTTTTTGAATCGAGTGTACGAAAAACCCTGTGCTGATTTTTTTCCTGTGATATTTTGCTTTAATTGCTTTAATGGTTGCCGATTCATTTTTCCCTTTTCTACTTTATATCATGTGTTTGCACTGCACCCTGTTCGTTTTATATTTTGTGATTGCTTGCCAATGGTGGCGCTGAATTGCATTTTTTGTGACTTGTATTGCCCTTCCTGCTTGGTCTTCAATGACTGCAGTATGTTTTAAATAAATAAAATAAAAAAGGAGGCTGAAAACAATACACGAGCTTGGCAAGCCGAAGGGTTCATCTGTGCGGCGCCGTAATTTTTCTGGAAAATTAGGCGACCGTCACGCTAGAAAAAAAATATGGAACTTGTTTGGACACAAGGACAGTGGCCACAACGACTAGTTGTCCAGAAATGCCTTGTCTATATGATCCCCGCGAAGACGCAGTCGTACTCTCGGCGCAGCTCGCAAAAGGAGGTGCCAGTCCGGCTTCATGCCACAAAACACGGTGGTGCCTTGCAAAGCCAGAGCCGCACGCTTGCTCCTGATCCCGTAACGATATCTCCTGTTTTCGTTGCATCTGTAGACAAATAAATGCAGCTGTACGCTTTCACTTTCCTTAATCAGATTCAATCTGCAAGATAAGGCGCCACATTTCCGCTTATTTCAAGATTGCATCTGAAGTTCTGTCCCTTCCACTTTAGCGAAAGACGCTGTTGAGGTTTGCTGACTACTTGTAGACGAAGCTGCCGTTATCGCCCGTTTAGCAAACAGTCTTGTTGGGTTTTGCTTGCGTTTCGAGTAGCAGGCCGCTGATAACCGTCTCTTGCGCCACTTTGCCAGCGCCCTCTACCCCCCCCCCCCCCCCTCTTCCCCAGTTTGCCTTTGGTGCTTCTGATTGCCATCTTCAGACGTCGCTCCCAACTGCGCCTGATCCGCTACGAGAGACATACTCCCGTGAACTACTACAAATGTGTATTGTCTCTCTTGTGGCCGCGGAGAATGTGCCCTGCAGTCGCCTAGACATGCCAACGCATTTTTCCATCTAAATATACGTGCACAACACAACGACAGAGCACACTGCATTAGACATTTTCAATTCGCACCTAGCATATGAAAGTGTCTGTTTAGGCCTTCATCGTGTTATTCGAAGCTGACTTCATGAGCCCGAAAGCGTTTTGTAAAGTAAGTTAGGTGAGGTAACAAATATGTGTCCCATTCGGATCAAGCGGCATACTGCTTCGTAGGTTTTGCTCGTGAACAAGGTGTTTTTTTTTTTCGCTAACATTTTCATATTTGGATACTACTGAAGTACAGTTGGGTCATTGGTGTACAGAAAATAAATGGACAAAGCACGTCCATGAATTCAAGGTAAGCACAAGCACAATACTCAAAGCGACGTTAAATGCAGTCAAAACTTGGGGGAGCACCGGAGCTGGAAAGAAATGCAATCACCTTTGATACTAGTGCTCATACAGATAAAAGTCGCGAAGTTGCGACAACCAGAAAAACTCTAGATAAACTCTTTGCTTCCAGTGCAGGTGCAGCCGTAATAAAATTTTACAGTAAACTGCCAGCCATCACGGGCGCAATCATCAGCGGCGTCCCAGGCACAAGCCGTTAGCGCCATAGTGCCTAATGCGAAGGAAAACCTGCCGAAAAAAGTATTTGTACCTCTACAGTCGTTGTAGATACTTCGCAAACCAAGTAGACAGAGTCTCTCGCCTCTTCGCTCCTAATTTACGCAGGCACGCTGCATGCAGAATATAGACGCATTGTCACAATGATTCACCCCTGAAGGAAAACCCCCATTATAAGCTTTCAGAGACCCAACTGACCGCTATGTACTTTTGAATGTGCAAAACGTTTTAATCCGTACACTGTCCCGCAGACTCTTTATACCTCGCCGTCATTTGCAAAGAATGGGCGTTGTGCCAAATAGTATATTGTCGAACGAATAAATTATTTCAGTTAAATGTACTGAACACATTGCCAGCGTGTGTCGCAAGTGTCTCCACGATACTGACTCGCTCTGCATGACATCGAAACTTAAGCATCGCGGCTAGAAAGAAAAAAAATGCTTGAAAAAAAATGAAAACTGTCATTACCTAGTAATAAACTGACACAGTGTCTATTTTATTCAAGAAATTTATTACCACTCTCAGTACTGTCATTTCTATTTTCTGTTCATCGCGAGGCCCACGTTATTTCATAGCCGCTGAAGTACGCCCGCCTAGACTGTTCACTGTTGACCATAGAACAGCCATTTGAATCTCATACACGAAATATGCCGTTAGAATAAGCTCAACATCTTCCCATATGTGACCCCACGCCGAACAACGCAGAGTACTCGACGAATGCGGTAGAGAAAGCTGTTTGTGAATTTGACTTCTGATCTGATTTGATGGGTTAGGAATTCTGCACTGCGGCTAGCTCCGATATGTACTGTGCAATGTAACTAAATGCCGTCATCGCGCCAAATATAATCGACCACACCGCTGATTGAGATTATGATTATATTGGCTGAAGAGCCGGCATTACCAGTTTGAAGCTCTGCGGACATTGGAGACCACATTTTAATTTGGCGAACCAACTGCTGTCGCACCTTATACGCGAGCATTGTATGTTAACGAAACAAAGTACGGATAGGACTTAAGGGTGTTCCCGTAAATTGAACCAAGGGTTAATAAATGGGCTCGCACCGGAACTGGGTGAAACCAACATATTGACTTCCTTTGTGGGGTGTCCCTCAGAGTATTTTTAAAATTCTCGGAATTATTGAATTAGCAAAGTTTCATTTTACAATATTCTAATATTCACTTTACGGTCACGTGTGTTTTGTTATGTGGTAGAGGTGCTTAAGAAACAACCGATACAGTTTTTTATTGCACCGTATCTTCTACGTGGTCTCTTTTCCGAGCGTTTAAACAAAGCCTGCGAAATATGCAAAACCGCGTGACTGCTCCCATGAGCTATCATATTCCAGCGCTACGAGCCTTGTTTTGAAAGTGAGCGGCCGCTTCTCAGTTCGACAGGCTGCAGAGTGATACAAACAAAGAAAACAGAGGCCACCGTAAAATACGCGACTTTACTGCTTTCTCTTCATTTCTTCTTCTGCCATTGTGATGACTTAATACAAGCTCGTACTGTACTGGCTGTCTGTGGCCTGCCTATTACGTATCCTAGATCACGGCTCTCGCTTCCTCTCTTCTGGAAGGACTTGCTGACGCACTTTCAAGACTGCTGAGGACGTCAGCGGCCGCTCACTTCAGCGCGCACGCTTTGCTCCTTCAGAACGCGTTTGGCAGTGCTACAGTGCGGTAGCGCAAGAGCGCAATCACGTGGTGTCTGTCTATATTACTAGCGATTTCTGTAAAAGCTCGAAAAAAGCGACAGGCTATGAAGGACGCCGTACTGAAGGGCTCCGGAAATTTCGACCACCTGGGGTTCTTTAACGTGCCCTGACATCGCACAGTACACGGGCCTCTGGAATTTCGCCTCCATCGAAATTCGACCGCCGCGGCCGGGATCGAAATCACGTCCTTCGGGTCAGCACCCGAGCGCCATAACTACTCAGCCACCGCGGCGGCGCTGGAAGAAAAAACCACGCAGGAAATACATAGCTACAAAAAACTGGATCGGTTGTTGCTTAGCCTCATTTACAACTGCAGGTAAAGGCATCAGATCCTGAAGTGAATAAAAAAAAGTTTCACCGCCGTGGTGGCCAAACGCAAACAAGCACAATTGTAAACATCAATAAAACTGTAGCCTGTGATCTCCCGTGGAGCGATACCTTCGTCAGCTGGTGAGCAAAGTTCGTGAAAATGTATGAAGGTAAACATGCATTGCACACGTGTATATCTGGTCAGCACGGGAACGTTGCGAACGCAAATATTTTCTCTTGACTTTGGCCAGTTCGTGCCATCAGATACCTATCCATTCTATTCCGTGCCTATCGCAGCGGTTAGTATACTTACGTCTGCACGCACAGGGCATAGTTGTTTACAAGCACAAACAAAAGTCTGCCTTGATTTGAAAGAGACAGTGCCAGAAAAATTTTCGAAATATATACAGAGCACCTACTTCTGTGCTTTACAGTGAAGCCTTCAGTGATGAAGATTAACGTATTGGACTGCATCACAGCGAAACCTGAACCTTGGAGCAGAACGCAAACAGCAATTATGTAAGTCATTTGCATATCTATGTGCCCGTTTTTCAAAGGTTAAACCATAACACTCTTTTTGTGTGTGTCGCAAAAGTATCGCGGCTAAAAGGCGCTACAGCTCAGCTTCTTGAAGTTTTCAAGGGGGAAGGCGCATTCTTGTATGCATAGAGTTAATTCCGTGACGTCGCAACACAAAAGGACGCAGAGAGAAATTTATGAGCCACGTTTCTTTTATAATGCGATTGCCACTCGCATAGAGTTGATCTTAGAGAGGCTTAACCCAGAACAATTTAAATCATGTTTATATAGTCTTCCAATTCTCCGTGGATGAAGCCAGACTACCAGAGAGTTCTTGCAAAGCGGTAAACGCATGCTAAAGGAAACATGCTCTCGATGTCACCCAATGTGTTGCTTGCCTTGTGTTGTCAAAGATGTGCTGTAATGTTTCACAATGAACGCGAAGGGACTTACTTTCAACTTTTGTAGAGCACCGCCGCACGGTATGCATCTATCTACTACGTATAAGTGAAAAGGAAACGTCGATGAAGATAATTTAATTTTAGCTTTGCTTGAAACGCGTATTGAATCATCCAGGAACCAATTCATGTTTCTACTAAATTGTCACAGCAGTCGCTACTGAACCGAGTGCAGTGCATATCAGCACCTGATCACAATCGCAACAAACCCACATGGATCTACTGCCGTTATACATGAACTGCCTGGGCTGAGTGGGTCTAATGATACCAGATAAACAAGTAGCGGCTGCTAATAGTGAGCGGGGACGCTCTTCGTAGCCACAGGGGGGGTATCGAATAAACTAAAATTGGTTCATTTTCGTATTAACCGCGCAGTTTTCTTGCCACCTAACATCCTCCGGTGAGTGCCACAATCGTTTTCTCCGTGCCTGCACCTACCTTCCTCTTTTCCTGGGGAAATTTGGAGAACAGATTATAGTTGGGTTAGTCGGTGATTCGAGAACATGACGGAAAACAGCGCGTAAGAACAGGACTATGAAAAAGCGCGGGTCCCAAATAGGACGCCTCAAAAATATACCACGCCGCCTTAGAAATCTAGAGTAGGAGCCGTAATTATTCTTCAAAAGATATGATCAAATTCTGGCAGCATACATACTGACTGGAGAAGATATATTGGTCTAGAGGAGCATACAAGAATAACACGCAAAAAAATGACAGATAAGAAAAAGACGATGCACACTGTAAACACTAATACGTTCATGTGTAAGTAAAAAGGGAGTAAGAAGTAAAGGGGGTAAGGCACACCCTTTTATAAAAGGGTGTGTGTTAGCGGAGAGCTCACTCCCTTCGTACTCTTTTCTTTTTAGAGTGTATATTGCGTGCATGATGAAAGCCGTTACAAAGGTTGTGAAGCATCATAATTTCTGTGCTTCGTTTTGCAGCATATTCATATGCTCCCTCGCTGTGGTTGTGGTCTGCGCCACGTCGATGGACTTGCTTATGCAATCTAACACAGCCCACGAAGTGAGAGAAGGTCAGTATGCAATCCTCTGCTGCAGTTGTCACTAATATGCTGGCGTCGGCAAACGCACGTAAGAATTTGGGAAGCACATGCGTAACACACAAGGTATTATAATTACAGCCATGAGTAGTCATATTGGAAGCGCTGAAGCAGTCTGCTGCGGAACGAACAAAGAAACAACCTGGCGACGCTCCTTTGAAAGGGTAATGGTGCTTGTGCGTTGAGCCAAAGTTGTGCATGGAAAACGAAGTGCTCCGTGGAAATTTAGATTGCTTCTCTCTCAGGAACACCACTCGGGCGCTATAAACAAGTCTGCTCCTAAGGTTAGATATATATTTGATTAAAAGGCTCGACACTTAAGGGCGCACAGCATGCAGCGCCATACTGAATATTGGAAATTGTATGCACATCACTAACGCAACATTCAAACTGAAGCGATATTTTTCGTTGGCGTTTTTCATTGCCAAAGGTACCACGTGTGCCAATGTCTTTGTACCATTATGGATGCAAAATTTAAGAGAGTACGGTTGTACTATCGGGGACAAGAGTCTCCAGGACGGGTGAGCGGCAACTGGAGACGATAGCTTTGTTATTAAATGGGGTCTCAACAAAACGTCATTCGTGGGGATGAAAGCCAGACCTGTTGTTGTGCTGTGTTAGTGAAATGATGTCAATATTAGAAATCTGTAAACCTGCGCCCAAATAGCTTTCACGTATCCTGGAGACTTTTGCGATGGTTATTGGTGCCTTCTTCACGCATCGCTTGTAACTTGAAGCCCGTGCTGCGCTGCTCAGATTTTGTTTTAGCCCGCTATTAAAGACAAGTACATTCCGTGAGAGATCCAGACGTTACTGCCATAAGCCCAGTCCCCTTTGTTTTCTTGCCCTGTCCACCCCTTGTACGCGTTGCTTATGTTCTCATTAAAATAGAAAGGTTCCTATTTTGTAAGCGCTAAGAAAAAAGTGGTAGGGTTTTAACGTAGTTAAACCGAGTAGACGTGCGAAAGCATGTTTTTAGCTTCATCGGCTCATGGTTTTTGCTTTGCTGGGCTGTTGGCACGTCTGCCGACGATATTAGTTAGAGGTTAAGCTGATTTGATCTGTTCTTGCGCAGATGGATGTTGAAACAGACGACGACGTGCAACGCAGAGCGCGAGAGTGTGTTAGTTTAACACGAGGCGTGTTCGGGTGCGGCGCTAGCCTAGTGCTCTCGTGCAGTGGCCAGCGAAGCTGATCTGCTCACGTCGTCGGGGGTTGGAAACCTAGTCGCGGCAATATTTATTGTATTTCTGAGCTCTCAAGGTCATGCGCGCCGCAAAATTCTTGGTTGGGTTTTACCCCATGAAGTAGCGCTTTGGCACTTAAACATTGCGAAATAATACACACACAGGACGAAGCGACGTCCCGCGTGTACCGTATTTACGTGCGTAATGAACGCGCTCGGATAATGAACGCACCCCTTACCTTGGCTGCCCCTCGTTTTTTACCTCGCCTAATAATCCCACCCCCTTCCTTTGGCGCGCAGTGTGGTGATGATGACATTTAGTGCTAGCAGGTGTCTGTTGTGGAACGCCAAAAGAACCACGCAATACTGTAAAGTGCTATCTGCTGAATGTCAAGACTACTATACGTTTCTACCTCCTTATACGGGACGAAGAGTCAATAAAAATGTTCGGCGCTAAATCCCGGAACCAACAGAATACAGGCCTCTGCACTAAGGCCTCTCTGTTCGATCTGCCATATTAAGGATTGTAGTAACTTGTTCTGGTTGGCATTCGCACTGAATCATGTGGGTTGCGCCAGTGTGAATTCGAGTTGCGCTCTCTGAGCCGCTATACGTGCGAGTTTAAGATAAGAAGTTGTTTACTACGTTCTCGGAGCACAGTAACTGCGCGGAAGAATGCGATTTGTTTCATTTGGAAGGTGAGGCGTACCGAAGAAAGTATTTATTTCCCTAATCTACTCGATGTCCCGTTTTTACCGCTACAAATTTTTTCTTAATATGTCGCCCCGCTTTATGAAAGCACTCTCGATTTTTCTGAGTTTTTTTGGGTAACGGAAAGGGTGCATTATGCGAGTAAATACGGTCAGTGTGTCGCGTACTTTCTTTTTCGTGCTTCCGAAGCACGAATTTGCAACAAAGCTTTCACATATTTCTATTTTAATAGACAGCGCAAACAGGCGCGTTTTTCTATTTAAAAAGGCACAGGTGAATCCACACGACGGAACGAATCGCACTTCGAACCGGGGCGCCACTGTGACACAAAAATTCGCCATCGGAAGATCTCCAGCAGACTAGTCGCGCTCATTACGATTCGGTGCCACCGTACGGTCAGGCGAAGCCCATCATTTGGAGCTGTGATTGTGTCTGAGTCTTAAGCCAGTTGTAACGAACAGAGACATACAACACCAACGATAAGCAGATCCCACAATGTTTCGCTGTGATTTGGTGAGACGGGGGTGCTGAAATCCCGTTGAGTTCTGGAAACCCCCGCTAGACGTTTACTGTTGGCGTATTCGACTGGTCGCTTCGATTCTCTGACCAAGAGTGTGCAGATCGGTTGCAAACTCTGAATCCGAGTAGGAGGAGACACCGCCGAGCCGAGTTTGCGGGGCGCTCTCATAGTGGTCACATGACTGAAGTACACCCTGAGAGCCATTATGTTGGCACCGACCGATAGCAACGTTCGGTGCATTTTAGTCATTCCACACCATACCTTTTCGTCAAAACACATCCGTATTCTATCCTCAGAGCACTCGCTCACAATGAGGTGTTTGGTCGGCTCCGCAACGTGCCTTTCGAGCTTTATCTGCGTGGTCACCCCCCAAAAAAGTTCGCTAGCTGACACAGCCACTATCAACCAGTAAAAAATTGCACCTTTGCCATGTGCAGGCAGGTACTTTTCACAACATGCACTAATAAGCACCTGCGTTGTATTTGCTGAGCACAAACGAAGCCGCTAAGCTGTATCGTCCAAACTTCAGGCGCAAATACACCGAACAGGGTGCCTCGCGTTAGACATTTTCGGTACTTGCAAACTCCACAGGTGCAGTTACCGATGTTACGGCGTTGATCACTGCCGCCATGCACCGCGAAGAAGCGTTCCGGGACTTGACATACTGATGGCCTTTGTTGAATTGAATCTCACTGCGAAACTTTTGCAGCACATCAAACCGGGTGACCGCGCCGTCATGCACCGCCGGCGTGTCAGCACGGCGGTGCGCTAAGTTTGGTCAGCAGTACCCACGTGACTTAGAGCACCCGGTCGGTCTGACTTCTTTTCCGAAGCGTTTAAGAGCGCTCTGCGCTGGAGGCCGACGCTGCGAAAGAACTAGCCGAGTACAAAAAGAGCGCGCGGTATCGGCCAGCCTAACGGGAGGACTGTTATCACAGCGCTCTAAAGCACCCCAACCGAGAACAGTTGAAAACAAAATATATCTGCAAGAAACTTTCAATTCCAGTATTGCTTACTCAGGCGCCGTGTCGTTTCTATCCCGCTCGCTGCCTATTAGAATTATAACTTCCATTTAGCTAGTGATTAAGGGTGCCCTCACTACAAGAATATTTAATTTGTAGCTCAAATGAGCATTTCAAGAAACACAAAAATCGCGAATTACAAAGGGACATAAAGAATTATTTTGAATATCTCTGAAAGCACTCGAAACCCCAGAGGCGAAAAAGAGTGGAGTCGTTCGCCAGCTCTGCATCTGAACCGCTGCTAACATGGGGGCGGTAATTCAACGGCCATTATAAGGAGCTACTGCATGGCGCGGATAGTTCGGAACACATGCTGCGGCAGTTAAAATTTGAGATTTCATGTGCGAAATTTTGCAACTATGCTACGTAACTTATTCCATTTATGCTACCTATGGTCTGTCTGCACCTTACAACTTGCAACTTTTTCGACCTCCTCGAGTTATATAAAAGTTTAAAACCCAATTTTGCCTGATTACTCAAGTTAAGAACTAATTAAAGAAACTCCTGCCCAGCTGACTGCCAACAGGGCTGTTTGACTATTGGCCAATTAAAACTAGACAAATACCCGGAGGGTAACGTATAAACCGCATCCGCTTCGAGGCCTATTCGGCTCAGCAAGTCATCACCTGGTGCTTCTAACATGTCATCTTCCTTCTCGCGTGATAAGCTTACTATTTTCCTTAGTGGTCCTTTCTAACCCGTTATACATTTCAATTAATGGTTTTATAAAGTTTAACGTCATAAAGGGACTCATTGCATGCGGGACCCTCTAGTGGAGGGCTCCGGATAATTTCGACCACATGGGGTTATTTAACGTGCACTGACATCGCACAGTACACGGTCCCCTACCGTTTCACCTTCATCGAAATGCGACCGCTACAGCCGGGATCGAACCCACGTCTTTCGGGCCAGCAGCCGAGCGCCATAACCACTGAGCCATCGCAGCGGTTCACTTTTCAATTAATAAAGGCTAAAAAAAGCACTATGATGATATCTACTCAATACTACGTATCTTGCATGGAACATCAATTTTAGTCCGTTTGCCGGGCAAAACGTGGTTATCCCCAAGCGATAAAAACTTATTTAGCCCCCACAGTTCCTGGTCAGAAAACCGTTTTTGCTGATCAAATCGCCGCGGCAGTGCCGCTATTTTTATCGAGTTAAAAAATAAAAAAAGAAACTACACGACAGGTCTGATCTTGATATTCAAGTGGGGCGCTGCGAATCTGTCTGGATTAAAGTAAATGTCTTCTCTACTCACTGATCATAACAGGTTTGTTCTTGGATGCACCTATCCTTCTCCATCTTCACTAATCATCGATTTTTGCTCATCACTCTATGCACTCCTAAGCACTTATCATCAGATAATAAAGGTATGCTCATAATGGGCGACATTTCATCGTCTTCGTGTTTTCGAGGTCACGTCAACGACGTCAACACCACTGTCAACTACTCGAACTGCTTCCTCGATATCGGATATAAACCTTACATTACACTACCAGCTTGACTAGTTTCCGATGGGTCGAGTATGCTTACTGACCCTATATTTACTGACTTTATTTCTTCAAAAGAAAGCGGAATACTCGAAGTTAGCATGTATAAGACAACAAACCTGTTTCTTTCGCCTCCACTCCAGGTTACCTAATCGCAAAAAAAGAAATTCAAAGGACGACGATTAATAAATATCAGCTTATTTCTAATGCTTCTAATCTTGACTGGTCTAATATTGAGTCAGTAAGAAATGCAATAATGGCTTTCAAAATATTTTGATCTTCTTTTACGCGTGCTAATACAGTTCTAAGATCATTAAGTGCCGTAAAAAAGATTCTGCTCCCCACAACCTTTGGTTACCAACTAATCGCGGAACTCTATGAGTAAGAAATATAACTTATACAAGAAAGTCAAACAGAAACCATTAAACCAAACAATCTAATCCAGGTACACAACTTACAGCAGTATACTCACTAGGTTACCCAAACAACCAAAAAGATATCCAAACTGACCAGGTTGGCAATGGCCACCAGAAAAAACCAAAAACAAAATTTTTTAACACAAAGACACAAGATTTCCCCATTTAAAAATTACTACAGAATCAGGCCTCGTTCACTGCCATCCTTTTGATATTGCGATATTCAACGATTTTAACGCCAATCACACCACGTCTACTCGGTGTGCCTGTCTTTCGCCTTTAACTCGCTGCCCAATGTTACTTTTCTTGTCACCAGTCACCGTCCAAGAAATTTAAACCCGCATTTTTGAACTGAAGGCAATAAGTAAGTGCAGGGCTTTACCGCTTTTATCCTACCAATATTGAATGGATCGCCCAAGTTACTTACCTGAGAGAGAACAAGCTGTATCCGTACCTAATGTGCTCTGTAACTTGAATGTATTCATTACAGGCCGACCTCAAGGTTAAACTCTCGCCCAGCTCCTATTAATTTATATTATGATCTACCCAGATGCTTCGCTAAATCAGTACCCTATCTCCTACCTCGATGATACCGCTATTTTAGCTACTGATAAATAAGTTAACTCATTAACAACAAAGTCCACTACTGACCTAAATAATATTTTACTCTGGTGTGATCGTAAGTACTGATTGATTAATCAGTCTAAGGGAACGTTCATGGTGTTTAGCTCTGGTCGCAACGCTCCACGACACATTCCTTCGCTCACTTTAACTTCCATTCTGTTTAGGCACCTGGTCATTGGGTCACTGCACATTTTATTATCATCCTAGACAAGAAAATAATGTAACTCTTGGCGTGAACTTTAAAAGCACTAAGCACATGACATGCAAAAACAGAAATATGCTTTCGGCATTTGACACATAACCGAAAGAACGCCCTCCTTTCGCTCTTAATACTTTAACGTCTCTCTACAAAACATTAATTCACCGTCATTTTACTCACAGCATCACCATCGTGGGAAAACACATTCAAATCCCATTTCAATCAACTTACACATCTTCAACAACTATCGCTTGTACTATTTCTTTCAATTTCGCAATCCTACTCTTCAAACGTCTGCACAATACCATGCCCACGGATGTAATCAACGCGGAGGCCCTGATCAACACTAAAGAAACATGATTAGGCAGGGATCATTTTTTTTTACTGTCAACCGCTCGCGCATACCACAAGCGGCACACGGTTTCTTGTGCATCCTAACTCACTTGGAACAACCTGCCTTCTTGTGCCAAACAATCGTCATCATTGTTTCATCTCAAACACCAGCTACTCTCCGTCATATCATATTAGCTTTATAATATTATCGAACGGTTTTTATAACAATGCATATTGGCTCGTTGATATTTCATACCTGTGTGTTATATTGCGTATGTGTGCCGGGACGCATTCTCAGATTGCGCAACCTCAAGTTATTCATTCCAACATAAAAACCTCATATAAAGGTTTCAAGCTGATTTTCCTTCATTTGCCCATTTGCATTCGCTAATTCTGTTTCTTTTTAGCCTCCATTGCTGTTCTCCAAATATTATTTTGAAAAATTCTATACATTCACTCATAGGAAGTCCCGTTACAGCCTGGAGTTGTGAGACATAAATCTGAATGGTTATATGTAAAACATTTTTTTAATAAAGATTGTTTCTTCTTCGGTGCCATTCCTGCAACGCAGTCACCACTGTACTAATGAAGGGAATCAATTCTGTTCTAGGCTTGCTTCCTGGTTTATTGACTGCCTTCTCAGCGACAGCCAATACGCGGAAATTACTGCATACGGCTGACAAAACTGACCCCAGCTATCGCCTGCAGTTTCTGCACGGCATACGATTCTTCACCAGTGCCCATATCGTAATCGGTCATATGTACGGCGTCGTTTCTGACGTTTGGGGTGAGTTCGTCATGATGTGTGAAGAATTGGATGTGTAGAGGTCGTGTTCTCCTCATTTTGGGGAGCGCGTTTAGTAAACTGAAAAGAACGCCACGAAACTTTAAAAACTCTGGTAGAGTCTGCTCCCTCTGCAGCCGTTGGCGACAAAATGCGATAGCGCAAAGAATTTCTTTGGAGCGCTTACAGACTGCTGAGGCAGACTCGCAGCGCTGAGCACACCACGGCTGGACACGGCGCGCGACACTGTACTCGGAGAGAGCTTTCTGTGGCTATGCAGTGGAAGCTGTGTGGGCGAGGAGCAAGACTTTCACAAGCGCGCTAATATCGCGCGCTCACGAAGGAGAGAGAAAGGCGCTAAAGCTGGCGGCGCGTGCTCGAGCTTCCACTGCATAGCCACAGAAAGCTGTCTCCGAGAATAGGCGAGGCAACGTACGCCGTGGCGAGGGAACTTCGAGGAGAAATAACCAAGTTTTTCTCGAATTCCCTCACCCGACTGGGTGTGTGGGAGCGGCTGAACTTGACGGCTTTGAGCAGGTTCCTCGTTGCCTAGGTCCTCGTCTTTTGCGCAGTTCTAAATTTCCTGAGCTATGAACCAACTAGCCCGCAAGAACGTCCTACTATAGTGCAAGTTAGAGTTACGATGCCCATTGTTACAGCACCTAAGAAGTATGTTTATTTGTTCCACCTGCATCTGCGTGAACTTGCCCCTAAGTGCACATATATTTTAGTTCTGGACGTGAACAAGGCGCTTCCACTCTTTGGTGGGGCTTGACAGTATGAAGTTTGGATGATTGGTGCCGGTACTAAGATACATCAACGTGCTGTTTTCTGTTATTGTTATCTAAAAATGCTTGCTGCTTAAAGCGCTGTCGTTTACATCTGCATTTTCACGCGTGTCCATAGCGCATTATTTCTTTACTGGGTAACTCACTTCCACCAATTTGTCCACGCCTGTGGAAGAGTGGTACAGCTCATTTCGTAGACGTGCCCAGCTTGGAAGGCTTTCTTGCTATCCGCATTGATTCCACAACGACAATTTGTGCACCAGGCCATACAGTTCACTTAAAAGGGCTCTATAAGACATTATGAAGAGAACACGAAAACTAGCTCAATAATTACACTCTCTCGTCATGAACACCTCAGCCAAATAATACACCTCTACACGGAGATGAGAACCCACAATCACGCACGAAAGTTGGCAGTCCTTCCCGGCGACTTTTTCATGCTCGCCCCCTCCTCCGTCCACGGGCTAGCGTAATTCTGTTCAGTTATGGCTATTGGTTATATTGTTTCAGACGTCACGCAGGTGGCATGGCCGTGGCCAGTCAGCAGCGTCATCCGGCAGATCAGGAAGCTCCGCCTCCTGGGGAATTTTCGCTGTAGAACCGGCGGAGGAGCGCCTCTTTTTAGCGTGCAAAAAGTGACGAGAGGAGATGGAAATGCGCCATGGTGCTGAAATTTAAATTTTGACCGCAGGAAACTCAGAATTTACAAAACGCTTTAAAATGATTCTTGTAGGAGGAAATTCGTTAAGTGCCGACCATTACCATTCCAGGAATACCGCACCTTTATTTAAAGCCACTTTCAGAGCCCCTTTATGCCAGTAGAAGAATCAAAGGCACGAAGCTTATTTTCGTGGCGTGATTACACGAGTGTCACAAGTGACTGTCGCTCGACAGCTGTGGAGTCACCTCCTCTCACCCAACCTCAGCAGAACGCAATTCCGGTCGATTCGCTGTGCTTTAAGTCAGACGAGCTGATGGGCTAGTTGGGTACACATACCAAATGATTCCTGGCGGACAAGAAAGAGACGTACAGTGAGAAAAAACACACCACAAAGCGCCGATTTTTGTTGTTTTCTCGTCACTTACTGGGATGGTAGTATAGAGTCAATAACTATGCATGGCTTTGGTTTCCGCCGATATTCGTTTAGCATGCTGGACAAAGGCTTTCAATTCATTTTAATTTTAACGGTGCACTCATACACTGTAAACAAGAATCAACCCAAATGGGAGTTTAAATGGTTGGCGCCACCCTTTATACTACATATGCGGAAACATTTACTTCATCAATAAGGAGTAAAGCTGTCCTATATGATCTGTTTTACTCCCTGCGCTAATAAGATATAGAGGAGGGTTCACCTCCTTATAACTCCCATTTTTAAATGGAGTTTCTTGGTCTCAATACGCCCCAAGTCCCCAAAAATTAAAAAACACCATTTTGCACCCGCCCCGCCACCTAGCGTCTCGTCTGGTTGTGGTCAGTCGTGTGATAATGGCGGTGAGTGATGACGCCTTGGTTACCGTCGTCGCTGGATCTCTGCTCACTCCTGCTCCCTCACGGGCGCCTGCCGCTGTACAAGATATCGGCTTGTCGCCGTTTTTCGCTACAGTAAGCTGCATAATTCAACTTCTGTAAATTCAACTTCTCTTGTGAAGCTTACAGTGCTCTAACTATACCTGACCTTCTTTTCTAGTGCCACCAGCCCGTTAGAGCTCCTTCTTAGGCCGAATTCTCACAGCTTTTTTCAGTGTGGTTCTTGCGGTGTGTTGCAACAGATTATAGTGCGTTGCATAACATGGAACTCTGACAGATTATAGTTTCAACGCTGAGCTCTTGATTGAGCTTATGAGGCTACATTTTCCTCAGTCATGTTGAAATGTCAGGCCTAAAAGAAGTGAATATGAAGCCAAACGCTGCCATACCAAACTACCTTCAGGGGTGTTTTCATTTTCAACTTTTTCTGCTCTGGTATTTAGTCAAATATAGTGTGATGCACGAACGTGAAAACTACTCCGGGACTCCTTTTCAGTTTTGAACGATTCATTCTAATGCTATATTCCTTTATCTACGAACGTAGCCAAACAAACAAGCTCGTACAGCAAAAACAGACGACAAGCGGACAACTCCTGCCGCCTTCGCCTACGGCGCCGCTGCGCTTCCTGACGGCGAAAACAGCGCGCGACGCGGGGTCACATTAGGGCAGCGCAGTTTCCCAAGTTGCCGGCTTGCAGGATTGCCGGCTGCCCCCGCAGCTACGGCCCGTTTCCGCCGCTGGCACTGCTGTAAGAATGAGCCTGAATGAGGATAAATAAACACGACGCCATTTTTGGGCTCCATTTCTGTGGGTAGTGTAAAACTCCCTTGTACTAATAAATACCTCCCTTATATACGGGAGTAAATCAAATACTCCATTTATATGGAGTAAATAAAGCATCTTTTTGGGTGTGCGATAGAGGACAAGCCATTTACTCCCATTTGGGTGTATTTTTGTTAACAGCGTAAGGGGCGTTTGCCTGAGCCCTTGCCAAAAGACAGCGTCCAGTGGTGACCATTTACTTTCAGTGCCGCACCATTAGCTGCCCCGGCGTAAAAAAAGTATTGAAAACATGAACAGCAACGGCGCATTTCTTGTTGTTGTGGCTTTTGAGAATGCCTCATTTACGCGAGGGCGACTGGTCCCACAAGGATAGAATGAAAGCCTGGTATTAACGAGCATAATTTAGGCAGGGAGAAGAAAAATATGAAAAGCAAACGCAAAACCACCTACCATATTGCTAGAAAAGAACATAACCTTAGTTTAGAGTGACGAAGGAAGGGGTGGCTGAGGAGAACTAAAAAGAAACCTACAACGTGATTGGCGCGCCTGGCAGGGAATCCTTACAGAGGAAGAAAAGAACCTCTGAGCAGCGGAGTGAACTGTCCACCAACAGCATCATCATCATCATCATCGTCGTCATCATCATCATCAGTCTGACTACGACCCCGCAGGGCAAAGGCCTCTTCTATATCTGTCAATTAACTCTGTTCTGTTCTAGCTGGGGCCGCGCTTTCCCTGTAAACTTCTTAATCTCCTCCGCCCGCCTTACTTTCAGCCAGCCCCTGCTTAGCTTGCCTTCTCTTGGAATCCACTCCGTTACCCTTAAGGACCTTCGGTTATTTTGCCTTCGCATTACATGCCCTGCCCACGTGCATTTCTTTTTCCTAATTTCTACTAGGATGTCATTAGCCCGCGTTTGTTCCGTGACCCATTCTGCCCTGTTCCTGTCTCTTAACGTTAAACCTATAATTTTCCATTCCGTAGCTCACTGCGTGGCCCTCAATTTAAGTTGAACCCGTTTCGTTATCGCTCACGTTTATTCCCCACAGGTGAGCCAATTGGAGCTCTCAAAGACAACCTCAAAATCTGGGAAGGAATTTTGAGGAAAAGTATGCAGATTAAGGCTAACTGGCGACAGTATAGAAGAAAATGATCCGAAGTTTGATGTTCATTGCAGAAAGAACACAGGGCTGAGGGAGATCATCTAGGTCTCTGTAGTAATTTGGGGGAGGAATCCTGCATCTAAAACTTCTTAGAGTAACCTCACATTCAGGATAAGGGCGTTGACCCGAATTCCACCTGCACTTTAAATGCTGGATGCCATCAGACAAGGATAATGATGATTTGGAGTGCTTCAGGCAGAGAAATGGCTGAAAACAGGCATCTGCTCACAAGAGAACACAATGAAATAAGTGCAAAATGGTTCCGGTCATGGAAGACAATGCGAGTAAGTCCGTCGTCTCATTGATGTGAATTCCGTTTTGGCCAGGAGCCCACAGAGGCCTGACCTGACGACAAGACATAAGACCAAAGAAAGCGACGAAGCAAATTTGTCTGGACTAGAGATGTCAGGCCTACACGAACTGAAATGGCAGCGGCCACAACGATGACGTTGCATTGCTGAGGCCAAATCTCTCGCAACCACTTAGCCATACGAATTCTGCTCTCCAGATCAATGTGCGCCGACCCCATTCAGCACATCGGCCGGAATACAATCTGTCCTGTAGACCTTATGTTTCTAGTCTAATAAGGCTGACAGATGTGAATCAGGCCCTCTGTTGTTTTGACCAGCAGAACAGTAAAAAAAATCCACCTGATATTGTCCTCAACATGCCCAAGACTTTTATTCTTCTTCAGTAGCATAACTTTGGCAAGCTCCCAGGAGCTGGGCATCTAAGAATACCTCGGGAGCAGTAGATCTTGTTTAAAAGCTGCTGTGGAGAAAAAAACAATTCTGACATTAAAGAAGCGGCAACATTCAGACGAGGAGCGAAGGGGCGGGTTGCTAAGGAAGCTCTGAGATTCGGCACTGTCGCCTTTACAAAATCAGAGCAGCATTTGGCCATAGAAATTACATTTGATGCATTTAAAGGCTTCGTCTTAGTCCGAGATTCGCACTTCTCCCCTTAAAATAGAAATGGGCATTTTAGTGTCGTTATAATGATCGTAATCAATATTATTCAAAACCCTTTTTCATCAAATGTATCATTATTCTACCCTCCACGATTACTTTTTTTTGCCACCCCCTGCAGTCTTCCTGCGGCGTGATCACGGCAACAAAGTCAAACGCATAACGTGCCGGTCGTCACTTTACGCAAGATCATTCTTTCCTCGCACAATAATAGACTGGGACAGCCTACCATCACACATTGCTACTGAAGTTAACTTACAATCTTTTTCAAATTTCGCTGCTACAAAAGAATGTGCGCTAGGGGATTTTATATTGCATCGTGTCATGTTATTTGCATTATGCAATTGCTGTGTATACCCCCTTTATACTGATTTGGCATTCGTCACGCTATTTTTTATTTAAATATTAGCTATCTTTCATGTTTCTACTTTATAAGATGTTCGTTTTGTTTTCAGTGCTTGCGCTGCATTATTAATGCGAAAGCTTTAGAAGGTTATGTCGCGTCAGCAAAAAGTGTCCGCAAATTTTGTCAGCACGATTATGTCATTCTGTTCACACAAATGTCCAAAAGTCCGATTGCGTTACGTAGTGCGTCAGTAGATCTTGAAATTAGTAAAGTTTGGTTGATGAACTGCAATTAGTAATTATTTTAATTGAATCATTGAAAGAAAATGCTGTGTTTGAAGCCGGTTTTCTGTGACTGATTCAGTGAAAAATGATGTAAATACGTGAGAAGACGTACTTAGTATAAAAAAATAAAAAATAAAAATAAATAAAAATAAAAAGTAGAAATAGAAGTAACTATAAATAAATATAAAACATCAACATTTAAAAAAAATTAAAAATGGAAAAGTAAAACTGGAGGGAGAAAGAGAGGAAAGGGAAAGGCTTCCGCATTTCCGCTCTTAAAGGGGCCCCGAAACACATTTTCAGTGCATCGTTTTGTCTGTTGGTTGCATAGAATGAGTAATAGTGATGCTATTAGCATCGGTCGTACCGCGTATACTGTGGTTTTTAATAATTTAATTAGCTCGCAAAAACAAATTCGTGGCGCTGACGGTGTCACCATACAGTGGTGGTTTTTAGCAGCGGATATGACATCACTTTGTGCGAGCTTGATGATTGGACAAAGAGTAACTATACTGCAAAATGTGTTAATAACTAGATATATATTTTGTCAAGTTTTTGTGTTCTATATTAGATTAACAAAACCAACTTGTTTGCCATAGATAAAAGCACTGTAAAGCAAGTAAAACAAAAATACACCACCAGAGGCTCTGGCTACTTTTTGCATCGACGGACTTTGCGCCTCTCTGTAAACATCCTACGACGTAGCACTAACACTTATGGGTATTCTCTATGTATCTGAGAGCGGCTTTGCAGAGTTGATCCGATCGAGCCATTGCACTCTATAAGCGTTCGTTTCGGTCCCAAGGAATGATGCGTTCAGTTCACATTTAGCACACAGTGCGCATCGTCAGCTTGTGAAGGATCACCGGGCGGCGGTGCCAGATGGCGCCACGTTCTCGTCAACAGCGCGCGCTCCTTGCTCACCGTGACCAACCAGCGCGCTAGGGGCGATGGTTGGCTGTAAGCAGTAGCGGTACGCGTTATGCTAAATGTGTTTGTTACTTTGCGCAGGCTGTCACACCGTCGCAGTATCTCGCGCTCGAGATGGGATCCGTAAGTAAGGGAACGTCACTGATCAGTGTTCCCTTCTGCGCCGTCGTGGTGACGATGAAGCATCGCTGGGTCAGCTGGGCGTTCACATGGTTGTTGTAACCAAGCAAACGGCGCAGCTAGCCTTGGCATGAACGAGTTACAGAGAACAGGCAACCATGGAGTGTAAACTACCGCCACGTGCTAAGATAGTCTGTTTTGATTGGTCGCACAGTGTGTCGTCATTGGGAGAGTGAAATGGGAATGGGAAGCTGTGCGAAAATAGAGTTGAGGGCAGTATTTTGTTTGCTTGTATTTTGAAAGTTCTTCATTGAATTACTCCCTTTCCTATGCATCGATTATCATAATTATTTTTGAGTCAGCATCTATGCGACATAAAAAATCCATCTGAAGTGTAACCGGCATCCGTTCAAGCGGTGTTTCGCAGCCCCTTTAATTAAGCAGACTCAAGTGCAATCCTATAATTTTTCTGGCATATGTTGGTGTCGCCCACCCCCCCCTCACTATGTAATGTCCTCGCACGAGGGCCCTTAGGAGTATTGTAAATAAATAAATAAAATAAATAAAACAAAGTGTCGGGCTCTAATACATGCAAAGCTTTTGACCGGTGGCTTCTAACACAGAGTGTCGACGTGGATTCCGTTTCTCCATTAGGTGCATGCATTGCAAAGGACAATAAGGCACAAGTTGCGAAATATTCAGAAAAAATTCGTAGTTTTTTTTTATTTCCTGTGCTTATTTCTCATTTCAGTGTCAGCATGCACGGTTGAATGCGATAAAAAAAAGTAATTGCCTTTCAGCCCGTCCACTCTGCATCTTCCTGGCTACTCAAGGATGGGGCAGCATGATTATAACGTCCGCATTCAACAGTGTTGACACGATGTTTTTTCTCAGGCAAGTAAATTCTGCATCCCAGGAAACAAATTCTCCAACCGACTTTGATATTTACGGTATGCACTAGGGTTGGAGAGTTTCTCTGAAGGCGGAACAGCAAAGGAATGACAAACGCGGCAAGCCAGCGCACGGAACATTTCACCATATGGCGCATTTCCCACTGTGGCAGTATTTGCGATTACTCTGGAAATATAAGATCATATGCAGCAATTTCATAAGAGCCGTAAGTTCACGTTCCGTTTATCCCGTGCCATATTTTACGTCGCAGGTCTCTAAGCCCAACGTAAGCTACAATATCCGCCTAAACAGTAGGTCATAAATTCGTATTTGTTTATTCATTGATTTATTTATATATTTACATCTACTGCGAATCCTTCTCTGGACCAGGCAGCAGTGATGATTGTACAGGAAAAACACGAAAAAAATATAATTGCTTTAAAAACACGCCACACACATTGGTCGGCATCTGATGCAATAAATTATCAGACCTATTCATAAATCAACCGAGGCAAATGCGGGAACGAAGCATGTTGGCGTTTCTGCTTGTATCAGCGAATGCAGAAAATTGTAACGTTGTGCTTAAACTGCTTTTTGTGGGCATCGAGAGAAAGTTGCGAACAACGCTTTATGTTATGTTCTCAGCGTGGCAACGACGTATTCAGCAGACACCGTCTACATTTAGGGCCGTATGACACCATTGAAGTCCGCAAACGCAAACAATCCTTTCATGTTCACGGGCGATTTAGGCCTCCACAAAAATTACATATTGTGTCATAAAGTTACTTCGCATATGTGTATCCTTCAGCTACAAAGCCGGATAGAGATCACAGCCCGATAGACTTCTTACTAAGCCGAGTAGTGGAGCTCGCATGCAGCACTGCAAGACAAACTTCGAAGGGGACAGGCCGAGAGTTTATCTCACATTCATATGATCTCGAGCGGTGACGATGCAAAAACAAGCAATACAGCAAGGCCCGAAAATAAACTTGGTGGTATGTAATACAGCAAGGCCCGAAAATAAACTTGGTGGTATGTATATTCTAGAAAAAAGGTTGTGCAACGTCTGCAGTGTGTGAATCTCCAGGGAAGGTGCAATCTATATAGGCGGAAGCGTTTTGTTCTGTGAAGATAAGTATAATACAATTTAGCAGCTGAATTCGCGACAGAAATAAAGTCGAAATGCACTTCAATGCTCCACGGCTGCGTGAATGAATTTTAAAAACGTGTGATTACCGCCCAGAGGGTGCCGACAGCAAGTTACAATGCCCGATATTGACCAAATTTTTTCAACCAAATTTAATCCAATGTATTTTGGTAATTGTTCGTCATGAAGCGCTTTATTCCAATTAATCCAGCAAGTGTAGGCCCCCAAGCAGCCCGGCTTTCTGGTTGAAAACCTCGATTGCAAAGTCTTAGATATGCTTTTTCTTAGTTTGCGCCACGTGAATGTATTGTGTGGCAGCGTACCTAAGGGTACATGTGGTATATATATTATTTAAAATAAGAAGTAAATACGAAGCACTGACGGAGCAATTTATTGTAGAAAGTATCTTTAGCAACAAGGCACATTCACAATGGCGAATGGCTTACGACGCAAGACTCAATTGAGCTGATTCGTAACTGCTGGTTCCGCACTGCTTGTCCAAACAAGCAGAGGGAAACCGTAACGAACAGAGCAAAACCAGTCGGGCGGCATCCGCGACTAAATTTTTTGAACGCGTATGTAAACTTGAAACAATTAATATTTGGTCCAATATTCTGTGAGGCAAGATATATTTTTCTCAATGGCGAATAACACAAAGATTAAGGTTAGGTCATTAAATAAAACAACTGACTGCTGTTTCTTTTTGATTTAAGTTGCAATTGGCGCCGTTGGTAGCCGCTTCGACACGACCCTTTTTGTTTGTCTTGCAGCGGATTCTTCCTGTGCTTCACTGTCATGGCACAAGACAGCAAGGGGCCCTTTGTGTTTGTTGTCAGCCTGCTTCGAAGGCTGATCAGGTGAGATTCCACACGCTAGCATCTTCGCTGTGCATCTGGGACCACGGCCAGACATGATGCTGGGGTACATCGTACAATGTACTTGAAGATTCGCTGCAGCCTACATAAATACGAAGAGCAGTATGGTTTCGCTAACGAGCATTACACTAAATTTAATGTACGTTGCATCTACAATAAGTCTTACTCCATAGCATATCTTCCAGTACAATTTTGTTTTTGTCCTTGAAATATTTATGGAAAAATTACCACAATGAAAATTTTTAAGAATTCGATATTTGATTTTCAAAAAAACACATTATCCGAATACAGCCGAGCCCACTCATAACGGCAGCAGTTATAAGAAACGCTCGATTATAATGAACGAGGGCGGAGCTAGCATCAAAATATGTATTAGGGTTATGGAACCAAGTCTGAGATAAAACGAACAAACATGGCTGCACCACTCGGTTATAAAGAACAAAGAGGCGCCGTAAACCCCGGTTTCAAAAAAAACAGGCGCTTCCCGTCAACGCGGAGACCGTATGGCGTCTCCCAGCTCCCGTAATCCCTCCCTCCTTCACCTAACGAAGTGTATCCCTCACAAAAAACGACAAAAAAGGCACCCTGAAACTGCAGTCAACCGCTGGCCAAGCGCGCCCAGATAGGATAAAAAGCCAGTCGGTGCGTGCATGTGCACCGGCTGGGCAAAACGCCTCAACTGGAAGCGGCAGCGCGGTAAGCAAAGCACAGGGGAAGCGCTGAAAGCGAAACTACTGCGCACAGCCGGTGATCAACCAATGGCAGCCAACTGAAAAGTTTTTGTACTAGTCAAGGAAGCCCTTCTGGCCCACCCAGGCGTCTGGCGTGCGTCGCCTGCGCAGTTGAAAGTCCGCCTTCAACGCTGCCGCCGCGTGCAGGCAGCGCACAGACGGCAGGCTCGCACTCGAACCGGTAGCTTCGTCTCTGCATCCTTACGAATTTCTAGGGGAACGAAGACGACGATGCCGACCTACCGTAACCAGTTGCCGGGGACGCTTCAACAGGTCTCGGTATGCACCAAGGGTCACGGCCAGCAGCACCTGACCGTGGTGGATAGCTTAGAAAGCTGCTTGACAGAGTTTTTCTTGAGGAGACAAACATGGTTCAACGGCACTTCTTAAAGAAATGAACCCTAATTTTTAGTGGCTTTTTAGGGAAATGAAATGGCGCAGTAACTGTCTCATTACTCGGCGGACACCCTAACGGCGCTGTAAGGGAAGGGAGGAAGGTGGGAGTGAAAGAAGGAACAGAGAAAGAGGTGCTGTAGTGTGGGCTCCGGAATAATCTCGACCACCCGGGAATCATTAACGTGCACTGACATCGCACAGCTCCCGGGCGCCTTTGCGTGTCGCCTACATCGAAACGGGGCTGCCGCGGTCGGGTTCGAGTACTCCGGCTGAGTAGCCGATGCCCTAGTCCCTAAGCCACCGCGCGGGCCGCTAATTTTGTACAAGTGTTTTTTTTGTTGACCGTAATAGGGCAAGTTCACTTACCACAAACTAAAGATACAAGGAACGCAATCCGGGCGACTGTGAGGTTCATTATAAGTCGGCTCGACTGTAGTCGAGAAGATTTGGTCACTTCAATTGTTTAAATCATGCATTACAATTTTTTAAATTTAGTTTTTACAATAACTTCCAGAAATGTTACTGAAAGATAGCTCGTGCAAACTCCACTTTCTTGCAGTAGGAAGATTTTTAAGGACAGAATATTGTGAATCCACAATTCTTTATTCCTTTTAAATGCTGGCAGAAATAGGTTAGCAGGCACTTTAATTTTTTTCTCTTTACCATTTAAGTTACCCGGTGGTAAAATTAATTTTCAGGACATCAGTATTTGGTAGCGTTTCACACACAAAAAGATCCAAAAGCGGGAAACTCAAATTTTTGCTCTCCCAAAAGTGACTACATTCTAATTTTTCCTTTTAAATAATGCAACAGGGATCTGAATAAGCACCTAAGTTTTATAATCAGAACATTTCTACATTTTCATGCATTATAATGCAGAAAGCAAGCCTCATATTCAGCTTAAAGATTTCTCTGATGCCATTAACCCTCTTGGATATGGGGAACGACTCATGAACCTAGAGAGGGGGCTCTTAGCACGAACACTCCGTCAACAACGCACATTAAACCTGCTAAGTTGGTTAAATCGTCCTTTATAAATAATTGCAATGTTCTCCATTCATGCAAGTAGGGATGCAAAACAGGCTATTTCGTTTCAATCCCTTCCCATGATGAACTTCATAACTCTGCCACACCACGCTTGCCGTGTCTGTCCCTTCGAAAGCAATATTGGCAAAAGGGAGTAGATACGCCAATAAATGCATTGCTTTCAGTTCCTGCAACGTTCTCTGAGAATGTCAAATTCTACGGCATCTGCGTTTACTGTTGCGGTGCACGCTGAAAAGTGTTGTATTTGTGTGTTTGCAGCGTGTTTATTCTTTGTTGGTAGAGTGGCAGCGTGTTTAAAGTCACACTGCAGACTGCCTGGCACAGACAATCGCGTTGAAAGCGTTTGGCAGAATACATAATGTTTTGGACACCTTCTGCAACTATGGCATGCCACTCTCATCTTCAGAGTCTGTTCCTCTTTCTGTCATTGGCCACTTTCCGAATGTGCGGTAGCAGATCAAAGGCACGTCCTTCCGTGCGACCTCTGCAATCTTCCTCACATTAACGCTTTGTTGAGAACACGCGCGCGCGCGCGCGCGCACACACACACACACACACACACACACACACACACACACACACACACACACACACACACACACACACACACACACACACACACACACACACACACACACACACACACACACACACACACACACACACACACACACACACACACACACACACACACGCACACACACACACACACACACACACACACACACACACACACACACACACACACACGCGCGCACGCACACACGCACGCACGCGCACACACATGCGCGCGCACACGCACACGCGCGCACACACACGCGCACAGAAATTTAATAATTATGGGAGTATTTTACGAGAAAGGCTTTTTTTTCACTTTGACAGCTGCACATTTCACAAGCTCCTGGATATACAGTTATCTTCAAAACTACGCCTGCTAAGAAAACAAAAGCAAAACCCGTGTGTCAGAGATCATTTGGACAGTACACATTTGAGTGCGCTACTGCAGCTTTTTCTTTCAGCCCATGTAATTTTTAAAATTTTGTAGCAAAACATTTAGAATACCATATTACGTTTTGCTGGGGCTAAGTCGAATTCCCGCGTCGATGGGGGCCCGATCCGTTTGCTGAAGCTGAACATAGAATATGAGGACGAAGGATAGCAATCGGAGTGCCTGACTTGGCTCCGCTTACCGTTCCTTACAGGGTGTGCACTCCGCTTTTCTTTGTCATCATGTGCTTTTACGTCCTCCCATGTTTCTTCATCGGACCGAATTCAAAGGCGTTCTTCGACAAGTTTTACGCCGAGCTGGCGGAAGAGTGGTGGCGCCTGCTCTTTCAGATCAGAAACTTTTCTGACATCACCATCCTGGTAAGCTATAACAAAGCCGCGTTCCAAAATTTCTGTCGCTATTGCTATCCTCGAGGCGCCCTCCAGCGCCAGAGAAAACAAGTATTCTTACTGTCCTCGAGTGACGTTTGTTAGCAAGGTTACTGGGACTGCGATTCCTTCGGGAACACGGAGGCCCGTTATCACATTCCGATGCTCCGCAGTGAACGAAGCAGCGTAAGGTGTCATCATGCGCCGTCGTGGGCGAATGCTTAAATCTTTTAGAACCGGCTATGTTGTACAAGAGATGTCAGGCACGAAACAACGTTTACGGTTGAAGGTGTCTTGTATCCAAGTGGCAGTTAAATTAATGATTGGTCGCGAGAGTTTGCTCGGGAAGAGCAACCTGGTTCTGACGAGCCGAACTAGTGGCAGCACCTTCTTCCGCAGGGCAGTCGCGTTTTGCTTAACCGTTGTACCACTGCGCCAGGAGTGGTATGACGACTCCCAGAGATCTATGAATCTAAAGTCGAGAATAACCGGTTCCTCATATATGGGCGCTAACCAATTTGTGCTATCAGGTCATACCCTTAGGGCGGAGCTTAAGTGTACCCTCAAATTTTTCATGCCAGAGACTGCATTGTAATCGCCCTATACAGGGACGGTAATATCACGTACAGTGTTATGGAAATACCTTTTCTTTCAAAATCATGCGCTTCTTTTGCAACAAATTGTGTTCCTTTCTCTCTGCTGTTGTGTTATTGTTGGCAACATTTTTTCATCGTGAAGCATTGTAACGACCACTCCGCCCAGAGCTTAAAGGTGTGCTAAAGAGGAATCTTAACTTGTATTTTTACCGCGGGAACTCGACCTACACGTTCCGAGCATTGTTAGAAACTGCGAAATATTGTCCTGTGCGGCCGATTTCCTTAATTTAGATCAGATTAAACGTCACGACTCCCGTTTTTTTTTTCTTTGAACTCAACGCTGAAGGTATAGAGTCAACCAACGCATGGAGTGCCTTTCAGCCAGTTTCGTACGTGGCGGCTTCGCCTTCGCTTTTATTTTGTTTTTAGGATTCTGTGAATAAATAGTTTCAGTCCAAGACAATATAGCCGCAAATTAGGCCCACGAAAATAAAAATACGCGTGGACTCTTTGATTTACGCATCACTCCGCAGATGGCAGAGCGGCAAGCCGCCACCGGACTACCTGAAAGGCACTCCACGCGTTGGTTGACTCCTCCTACCGTCAACGTTGAGTTAAAAAAAAAGGGTGAGAGGCGGGACATTTAATCCGATTTAAATTAAGGAAATAGGCCGCATTGGACCATAATTCAAAGTTTCTAAGAATTCTCGGAGAGTGTAGATTGAGTTCCCGCGGTAAACGATGAATTCAAATACCTCTTTAGTGCACCTTTAAAGCAGCAGTTCTTCTTTCTTAGTCAGTCTTCCAGAAGATACACGATTACTAAATTGAGGATGAATGTGTTTCCGGTGCAGCCTTGCGTCTTAGCAACACTCAGTGCCGTAAGAATTAATTGTCACCACCTAAACGGCAATGAAAAGCCGCCATTTCCAATACTTGAACTTTTACAGGCGTGGTTCCGCATAACGACTGTAGCTCTGGCATTGGTGCATGTAACTTAAGATAAAGAAATCCGCATTTCTGCGCAAAGACGAGGCTGTAAGTTTGACACGTTTAACGCATTTATGATCAGCAGCAAGTACGCGGTAGACTAGTAGAACCGTTCTGGAAACAGCGCTTTCACCTCGCTTCCTCAAGGCTGTGGTGCCGATGGCGGTAAGATAAAAGAGGGCAAAAACTGAGAAGAAATGTTTGGCGACGATGCGCAGGGCCCAGAAATGTAGCCACGTGCGATCTCTGCACTGTTGGGATGATGTCGTTTCGCGCTAAGCTATGCTTCTTAAATGGACTAATTTGTATAGCAGCTGAAGCAGTCAATAGAGCAGCTGCTGCGATAACGAAAAGACGTACGTGCTTTGGGAGAGCCTTTTTAAAAAAATTATTCTTGAAGCGCCTCAGAACTAAGCGAATATCATAGGTTCTATCGACGCCTTAATATAAAGATACGTGGGTATGTATATGTACATACGATGAAGCCTTAGTGGTGGTTTCCATGAGGCGCTAAAACACAGCGAACCCCTAAAGGGTTCGTTTCATATTAATGTTTCTGCGCCGTAAGAAAATATGGCAAATTGGTTGAAGGTACAACTTCTGGAAACGGTTGCGAGCGACAACTTTAAAAGAACTCCTTCCAGGAGCTTCTGTGATTTGCTGTGATTGCTTAGGGCGGGGTCGCTCTGTGACAGATTCGGATGCTGCTTCGAGGATTCCACATCCCGCTCCAAATTCACCAAGGAAGGTTAAAATAAGTGAGCCTTCTGTTGTGACCACTAAATATATTAGCATGACAATTTTATACTCGCGTTGCTGAAAGAATAAGCAGAGTAATGACAGTCGGTTGTTTAACGCTTAGTTTGTGCTGGTCTGTGTGCCATCTACTGGTGCCTGAAGTTATGTTTCGTGTTTATAGATAACATTCGCATGATGTCACAGGCACCATGCTTGCGGGCCACATATGGATTTCAGTGTGGGCATCAAAGGAAGTGGAGATAAGCGAATTAGATAAGCGGCGGGCTTTTACCAACGTTTTTAGATAAGGTCAGCTTGCAAACTGCGTTGGCGCGCCGAGGAGCGGAGCGGACCCACGCGATCGCCGCTTAGGCGGTAACTCCTCCAGCTGAACGAATACCAAGGAACTGCAGCCGTGGTGCCGATCCTACTCCCCGCTGCATAGTTTGGACTCCGGGCCATCAGGGCCTAGCAGGAAACGAAGCTGCAGACGCGGCGGCCCGAGCACTCATTCACCGGGCGTTCCCATTGGCCCCTGAGCACCTGGAACCTGAAGGTAGCTGCTTACTCTCCTGCAAAGCTATCACATCCTATTATAAGGATAGGCATCGCCTCTACCCGGCCCCTGCAAAGGGACTGGGGAAAACAAACGAACGCGTTCTACTCCGATTATTAACGAACACAATGCTGTGCCCGGCAGTACTAAAACACTTCGATCGCGCGTTCACTGGCGGGTGCAAACACTGTGGGGAGGTGGCTGACACCTACCACGTGGTTTGGGCTTGCCAGCGCAACTAACCCCCCCCCCCCCCCCCCCCCCACCCCTACCAGAGAGGAATGAGAGGCGGCCCTGCTTGCCTGCTCGGACCTTCAGGCCCAAAAGGCTTTGGTCAAGAGGGCTAAGCTGGCGGCGTCGACCAGTGGGGTCCCGGAATAAGTACTCCACACATTGCGGGGCTCTTTAAAGAGCCTCACCTCTTTTACTTAATAAATGCTTTTCACCACCACCTAGGCGGTGCCGCTGCTGTCGCTTTAGGATGGGCGCGTCGCCTGTTGCTCCCTTCCTGAAGGGCATCAGCAGACGGCGGCTTGCGTGCGTAGAAAATCTAGGAGCGTGCGAATATTCGAAATTTCGAATACGAATCGGATGTTTCATATTCGTATTCGAGAAATGATATTCGTGAATTTCTGTATATTCGAAAATTCCCTAATTCTCGGCAGCGATCGTATACCGCGCCGCTTTCGTAAATTTGATTGTGGCAAAAACTCAATATCTGGGAAAATGATCTGGATATTGGGTTTAAAGTGGACCGATCGCATTCCGATGCCGCTAGGCTTGGCCTTGTGCGAAATTCCGCAAGTGGGCTTTCTCACATGCCACATGTGCTACGAACAAGATGGGGGCGACCCGCTTCTAACAATTGCAACGTGAAAGCACGTTTATTTTTTATCCTTCCGTAATATGCTACCTAATTAATGCCCACACCTATGGCATTCGTTCTGTCACCTTAACTCTCTGAGCGTGACCACCGCCATCTTGTTTTGGTAAACTACGCTATGCAGGAAAGCCTACTTGCGGAATTTCGCGTGAGGCTTCCGAAGAGGTGAGTCGAGGTGTCGGAACAGGGCAAGCGATCCTGTAAAAATCCCGCCTACTGCATGGTGCACTGTAACCCATGCACCTGGTAAGTGGGCGTAACGGCAGGCGTGACAACGTTCGGAGGGCCCCTGTCAATAGGACAAAAATATAACCTTGCCGCGTAGTTTTGGTTTCTGAGCTTCGCCACTCACCCGTGACAATAGGAACTGTCGGTCAGCCCATTCGCCAGTAATCCAATCTGAGCACCGTGCCGCTTTCAGACTCTGACTGATGCGTCGTTGGCCATTCTTTTTCTCTTTTTAGAAGCAGTCTCGCCATTCCTACGTCAATATGCATTCCCATCTCGCTTACGTTCGCGATGTCTTCCAGCACACCCAAACTTGGTGCTCGTCACGGGATTGCAGGTGTTTGCACGATAGAGCCGCCTCATAAGACTACAGTATTTTCGGTAGTTTTTTTTTCGACCTTCACATAACCCGGCCATTTCTGTCGGTTCTTTGAACTCCGAATTAATGAGGTTTTACTTGCCATTATGTTATTTTGTTTCCAGTCTTGCCATGCTATGGATATCATTTTGCCTGACCACATTACAGGTTGGATACTGTTGTGCTTTTCAAATAAGTAGTATACATTTCTTCGCACATCATGTTTTTTTTATATGGCGCTCAGGCAGTCTAGTTTTGTTTATTTCATTTGCAAAGGCCATGCATTATTTAAAAAAATATATGAGCAGCAATGTTTGCTTGTTTATATTTTCTGAATTTATTTTTCGTGCTTACCAGATATTCGATTCGATATTCGAAGCCATTTTTTCTTGATATTCGTAATCGATTAGTATTCGAAAATTTCAATATTCGCTCGCTCCTAAAAGAGCGTATTTCAGGAATAAAAAATTGGCTGTGGTTTAGCACTGGTTAAACCTGGAGTCACGCGATAGCCACAGCTGGTCGAGTGGAACTCGCTCAGTCGAATTGCAAAGTCAGTCTTTCGCCGCTCCGTTTCACTGGACGTCCCTTCTTCATCTTTGTCCCTGGACGTGGATTCACCCCCCCCCCTACTCGGTTTATAACCACAATCGCAGAGAGGCACGTTAAAGACCCGTTTACAAATGGCTGCTGACCTGCGCATGAGATGCACATTCAAGAAAATAGACTGCTTACAAACGCTGTCCCTTTGCCTAGACAAGTTGTTTCAACCAACATTCTCATATTATTACTATCTTGAAATGTTAAAGAGGCGAGGGCTAGTGAACTCATGGAAACATTGGCCGCAAAATACGAACAAAAATATGAGAGAAATGGGTCTTAAATTTAAAAATTCTTTCCCTATGTTTTATTTGGAGAAAATCGATTTACGGGGAAGTATAGGAAATTAGCCGGCTGAAAATGTTTAATAAGTAATAACACAATTCTAATATTCATTCTAACTTATATAATGTATTTCTGTAGTGGTTTTTCCTCTAGGGCTTCTATTGCTGTCATGCTTTATCCAAGACATAGGCGAAGGAACAATAAAAGAGGAAGACGCTTTTACGAATTCTAGCGCCTTAGTGTCCGGGGGTCTCTTTTTATCCTTTTTGTGAGAAACCTTTCTCTTAAGCCTTTTTATTATCAGGCTCTTAGCCATCGCGATTTTCGTTCTTGCAAGACGTGCATACCAAACATTCTGAGATTTCAAGGCGGCGCAAACAAGCTCGTCGTCACTTCCTATCTAGACAAACCTTTAGAGAGGCGATATAGTGAGGCACTGCAGTGCTCCGTCATGGAAACCTAAAAGGTCGTTCTTCGGCCTTCTTTATCTATAGCTGCATGCATGCCGGGCAGGAATGTTTCTTTAGCCGCCTAGAAACCGGTTTTGGTTGCTTCTAAACGCCAGATTTCGTATTCAGTGAGGCGATTTCACGAAATAAATGGCAGTTCGCACAAAGACATGGCTGCAGAATTCAGCAGGTGTTTAAGTTACTTCTGAAAATGCCAATCAGTCAATCATTCAATCCTTAGCCGTGCTGTTAAAAGAAGCCAAGGGAAACTCTCCTTCATACGGTGCCTTTCTTCTGCAGGCTGTGATGCGAGGTGAGCACTAACGGGTCCTAACTTCACGAAATTTAGCGCTGTTACTGCGACTTCAGCAGCCATAGTTTTAGAGGTGTTCTAAGCGAAGTGTAAGAGTTGTTTCGCTTCACATCACCAGAAAGACAGTTAACGTTAAGCAATGATGCGGTGTGCATACGGCTGACGAAGCGTACCTGCAAATCAACTTCGTACAGCCGCATATTACCCACGTGAAGAATTTTATTAAGCTATACTACTAGAGGACTAGCGGCCTGCCGTGTTTCTTGAATTTTGCCCTGTGGAACCACAGAAAGAAGAGCTTTCAGTTTGAGCCGAGATCTACAACCGAAAAAACTCAACCCCGAGCATCCTGCCCTCTGGTAGCCCAGGCGTAGAACGCACGCGAACTTTGCAATACTTAGTCGAAATCCAAGAAGTGAACATCGATAGCGACGCGTGGCTACAAACAGCCGCGGCCAGCGCAGACGATGGCAGCAACGAGCCGGCGTGTACCACTTATGCAGAAAACTGCCTACGTGACCAAGCGCAGTCAATGAACTTCGCGTCGACGAAGAGAAAACCGAAGAAAACTAACGCGCTACTGTCATTACCTGAGAGTTGGCGCTCGCCTCTTTTTAGGATTAAAGTGGCAACAGAAAGGGTTTGTCACACCGGAGCCAGTATTCGAACTGACCTTATCTAAAAATTTTGGCTTTTACAATGACCCTAGTTGGCAAACATGGTGGATGCCATGAAGTCACTGCAAGCCATTTATACTAGATAATAGCAAAATCAGTTGTGCGTCCACTCTAGTGGGACGCTTTTTCTCGTTCCCGTCGCGCCTCTGGCTACGAGGGCTTTCTTCATGCGGGACATAGCTATTCTTTATAGCCTCGTAGGCGTGATGGGATAAATTGTTTGCTATTTGCTTGCTTGTTGACTTGGTTTTTTTTGTGGTTGCTTTCATTGTTCATTCTGAAGTTGAAAATATTCCCAGAGTTGAGAATGGATGTTCTTTATTTGGCAGACGACGCTCATCCACACGTGGAGCCTCTCCGTAGACTTTCAACTTTTTGTCGTTTCTATTCTCGTTTTATCGATTTTGAAAAGGTAAGTCCCAGAGGTAAAAGTGCAAAGAGACATTTCAATAGATTTTGGCCAGTTTCACGAAGAACACATTTTGATTGGCCGATGTAAAAGTTTTTTTCTCATCCTGGCAGCCTTAGAGAGTGTATCCCAGTCGTGATAGCTATGACAAAGCAGCCAGCGTAGCGCGAAGCTCATATAGTATTAAAAGTGGTGGATATCAACATGTCATAATGCAAGTGTCATCCATCCAGTACTCAAAAAACGGCAAGTTAACCACGCAAATGCATACGACACGCATGCAATGCACTGATAACAATGACGTCTCTACCTTGGTTGATCTGAGCGTCGATGCAGAGCATTTTTGCCTATTTTCTAAATTTTGTGTTTAAGTACGTTTTGACGCCACAACAAGTGACCATTCAGCGTCCTCGCACAGAAATTGTCGTGTAGACATTCCTTAGCTTCAAGGCACAGGAGACTGCTGCACGAAGTAGCGATGGGATTGAGCTAGCCACACGTTGTTCTGGATGGGCGCTCGTTAAAGGAAGATGGAAGATCGTTAAACGGGTTCTTACAAGGTTCCTCGAAATATTTAAGTTTTGTACTTAAGTTAATACTGCAAAAGCCTCTGATTGTGTCGGTGCAGTGCCTCCTTCAAACAGTGCCTGCAGTGTGAGGGGTCTGAGTGGCCGCCTCTCCTTGTCCTGTTCATTCCTCCAAATTGGGTAATAGCGCAGTGCCGCCTCCCGTCCAAGACGCCGAACTGCCCTCTATCTAGCCGTCATGCAGAAATCTGCGCATTTCGTATCAGCGGAAGTATTTTCAAAAATCACGAAAGATTACCTGCATTATACGATATATAAATATTAATGTTGAGAAAGTAAAACTTGCGTGGTTGGACAATAGGCTGGCGCCACTTTAAGGTCAATCAGTGAAAAAGACGGGCAATCTTTGTACTGTCAGAACGGGCCCGACGCTGTATGTGCGGCTGTACTGAAGGAGGCACTGGTCGGTGTTGGTGAGTGTATGAGTGCTTTCGCACTGAAGGGGCTAACAGTAACGTCGGCTTTCTTCGGGCCTGGTCACATTAAGTCGGCTGGGCTGGTCGGCAGGTACCGTAGCTGACGCACCAGTCTTTCACATTATACCGGCGACGACGCCAGCAAGACGAGCGGCCGCCTATTCTCGTAGTGTGACAGGTTTTCAGGACAGCGACGCCAACGAAATTGATTTGCGGACGGTCGCCCGATATGTCCAGCAGATCGGAGGCCGAGACAGAAGTTCACGCCTGGTGAGGCGACGGCCTGAATAGCTGAGCTTGTCTCTACGTTACACATATTATAAAAAAAATAAAATTCGCTGCTAAATTTCATATGTGCGATGAACTTTGCTAGAAATTTCAAGCGACGCCGGCCCACCGGCCCCTACCACGACGAGTAGGCCTAGCGAGTCCGCGGGATTCGTGTATGCGACTTTGGCGATTGTGGAGAGCGTATTCACAAGTTTGAGCGAATTCAAATGGTCAAACGACCAACGAGTGTAGTTCTAGCAACAGTGACCTCAAACCGGCAATTGCTTACATCACAGGTCGCATGTACAGTAAGAGGCCGCCGTGGTGGCTCAGCGGTTATGGCGCTCGGCTGCTGACCCGAAAGACGATCCGAACTCGATCCGATGACCCGAAGTTGATCCCGGCCGCGGCGGCTGAATTTCGATGGAGGAGAATTTCTAGAGACCCGTGAACTGTGCCATGTCAGTGCACGTTAAAGAACCCCACGCGGTCGAAATTTCCGGAGAGCTTCACTACGGCGTCCCTCATTGACCGAGTCTCTTTGGGACGTTAAACCCCCACAAACCAAACAAACCAAGCACGTACAATAAGCGGAAAGTACTGGTGTGACACGATCTGCCGAGCTATGCTGAAGGCAGCCGGAATTAGTCGTTGTGCCGCGTGTATAGAGAACGAATTTGACTGTTTTAAGAGGCATTCACATAATCCTGGATACGCCTCTGGGTGACAGCGGTTCCAGGTGGAGCATGAACGGACCGACGTGTCGTTGCTACGGTCATACTGCGAGTCGCAGGCAGCTGTCGCAGTCCAATACTTGCCGGCGCAATCTGTCATGCCAGAATGGCACATTAATTAAGCGATACTTATTTCGGACGTGCCCACAGACAGACATGACAGGATGGGCGCTCGTTTTAGATCCAATGCACCACCAGCTAGCCCCTCAACGTGTTTTATTACACGCCAGAATCCGCACTTGAAAGAGAATTCTCTCTCTGGGAACTCTCGACGTTTCGTTTTTTTAATTGTCGGCCGTCAAGTTGGGAGGCATTGTTCCTTACACGGCCACGGCCCTTAATTGCACGAGTGTATACTGTACTTGTTTATTTTTTTTCACACTGTACCTGTCCGCAAGGAACTTACATTGTGTGACGTACTCAGGTGAACAAAAATTTGAAGCCCACGACAGATGCTGTCCGATGGAATACGAACGCTTTCCAATGGCGAGTGCACTGTGTCGACGACCGCAACAGCACAAACCAGCCGTTTCTTAATCTGCTTTCTCCCTTCATGCTCGCTGCAGCAGAAGAGCTGCAACTGCATGTCAAACCCCTTGTCATACAGGCACGCTTAACCGCGGTTAAGGTAATAGCGGTTTTCGCTAACTTTGGTTACTGCTTTTAACACGGCGGACCAAACCGCGGTTATGCCTCTAACCACGGTTATCGCGAACTCAACTTGGCGGCCTCTGTTTGTGTCGTAAACCGAGAAGATGGCGGCGTCTGTGGACGTAAAGTGCCCGTAGGCGTCGCAGTGCGAAAAGCGCACGAGCTGGCCCGCTTCAACAACGTACATTTTTCGTACTAAATGATGTTTCATGGGCAACATATTAAACTAGGCAGTGCGTATAAGGGTTGTCCGACGGCGCTGCAACAGCATACTGCAGCGCCGTTCCTCGGTGCTCAAGCTACGCATTCTAGCGCCCTAATGTCCACAAAGGTCTGGTCCCTGCCACATGGTTAAACTACGCGACAAGTTCGCAACACTTGCCGCACCGGATCGCTGCGGACGACGGCGCTCTAGCAGTGCGCCGTCAGTTAAACAAAGCAGTTCAATAAAAATAAAATCTGCCAAATAAAATAAAGATAAAAAAGCCGAGCATGCTGACGACTGCCACTACCCTCTTTCAAAGGGGACGCTCCTATCTTTAATCCGTCCGTCCGTACATCCATCCATCCGCCAACTCCCAGGTTGTCGCTAGGCCTAATTTGTTTCGCATCGAAGCCACAGTGGACTGCGCTTTCGAATTGACTAGCGCTATAGAATGATCTACTCACGGTACTGCTATAATGATAGGTATATTGTCTCATATTAAAAAAAAAGATATGTGATCTATTTCCTGAGAGCATATCGGGTCAGCCGCGCTGCACCGCCGGCAGCTGCTACGCGCTTGTTAACAGAAACTAGCTTGTATCGCATTACTCCTAGAAGCTGCTTGGTAAAGGCTCGTGGTCGTCAAGGAGGATTCATTTTTGACGTTCCTTTATCCCAGGGCTTATTACTTACTAGCTCAAGAAAGTGTTGGTCGGTTTTCTGAGGCTGGCGCCAGAGGTCCGTCGCATATGGATGCCTTGGCGCGGATGTCTTTCGGGAGCCGCGGCCATGGCGCGGCGATGTGTTTATGCCGGTGAAGGCAGTGCTGCCACCGTATCGAGCCTTCAGACGCCACATTAGGAACTGTGTTGTGAGATATTAGCAAAGGCATGCTTCTCTCTACAGATCTCCGCGTCAATTCGTTCATTGCACACAAGGGGCCGCTGGTTGTCGAAATCAAGAACAATGGTGAGCCGATAACAACGGCGAACCGCAATAACCGCAGGTGAGCTCGGCATATCTCGGTGCAGCATAACCGTGGTTAGACAGCTGGTTTTACTAGGGTATTTCGAAGAACAGCTGCGCGCTTCGTCTAGGCGAATTGCCAAGCTATGGGTAAAAAACGACGCGAATGCATTAGGATAGTTTGGGCACGACGCACACGCCGTCGGAAGCCACTGGCATTATATTTGGACAGCTCCCTCTGTGGTATTGCTAAAGATTGTAAATTTTCTTGATGACCATAGATAACGCGGCTTTGGAGCAATAATAGGTTGCGTGTGCACCGTTTCAGTGAGTAAGAGAATGCGTAAAACGAGTAATGATTTCGCACTAACTCAGCAACAGCTAGCCCCGAGAAGTGCACACTTCAACGCGCGAACAAATAACAATTGCTTTGAATTAGCTGCGACTGCCTACAACTTAGAATTAGGAATGTTAAATATCCGGAGCGCTATTTGCGCCGGCAAGTAAAGCTTTAAGGGCTGTGTCCACTGGAAGAAAAAAAAATGCGGGAAGAATGCGTTTATACTGATGTCAGAGGGATGTTCAGCTGAAGAGCGCCTTGCGGAGTAGAAAACGCAAACGAGGTAAGAACGACGGCTTTATACGTATAAATCCTGAGAAGGGCACCACTAAGGCTAAGAAAGTGGGACACGTATTGCAACCATACTCACCAACTGTATAAACATTACCTTGAAGACGATCACCGACGAACGTACACATTTGAAACGTCAGAGATATTTCAACCACTTATCCCAGGTCAGTGTGCATCCTAAGTGTGTGTCGCATTTTTCATCGGCGTACGTGGCTGGACTACGTTGTCGCTGACGTTCATGACTGGTCACTGGCTGTGTGATAGCAAATAATCCAGATCTGCTATGTGAGTGCAATCTGGTACACATAGCCGTGAATCTCGGTGCCACAAAATAGAAAGATGGTGTCCAGTGGAATTTATATGGAAAGGAAAATGAATGAAACGTTGCCTTTTGTACCATTACTCAACACATGAACGCCGCACAGCCGGAAAGCAATGACACTAGGAGCGCTGGCCGCCCTGTCTCTGCTGGGTTGCATCATCTCAGCTTGGACTGTGTCTGACTCCGAGGTTATGCCTTTCATGATGGTTCCCGACTTCAAATCTAGGTGAGAGCGTTGCTTGTTATGTATTATACAGGCCGAATGTATGCATGATTTATAGAATGAATGTCTTTATTTGTTCTACACGAGATCTCTGCCGTACAGTGAGATAATTGAATGTGCACGTGCTAACTTCTTCACCTGTGGGGTTTTTTGCGGGGAGAAAAATACGGTCTCCCGATTAATCGCGGCTGACTCAATTGAAAACCGCCCGGACCCCACCCCGTGATCGCGTACGCTACCGAGCGCACGCAGACCACGGCGGGCCTTGCTGTGAGGGAACAAAGGAACGACACTCTGGCTTACACAAACAGGCATTTATTGCTACAACAACAATAAAGCCGGCTAGCAACAAAGTACGCTAAGGAATCGGGGTCGCCCGACTGACCAGCAAGGTTACGAGCGAATGTTCGCCCACACTAGGGCAGGGGATACTCCGCGGCCGGGCGGGATGAGATGCGGGAGAAGGTTCCTCCACACGAGGCCACGCCGCGCTGGAGAGCGGAGCGGCGCGGGCGACACGTCCGCTAACGAAGACGTCCCAGCCCAAGAGAATGTGCACTCTTGCGCGCGCAGCAATCACGCCGTCTGTGGCGCTCGTGTCGCTGTGACGTCGGCGCCCTCCCTTGATTGTTACGGTAACCTACCAGGGAGAGTTAATTGGATCGCCCCTACTCGAGGCGAAGCCGTGGGAGAGTGCACCGAGGGAAAGTTTACCAAAAGGGAAGTCGTTGGGGAAAGTCAACACAAGCCTTGGGGCTGAACTAAGCTGTAACAGCGTGATAAGTACGCCGAACAGCCCCTTACGTGGCGTTCGCAGTCACATTTGCGCCTGATACATCTACCCAGATATGCTTGTAACTTCCCTCGCGCGATGGAAGCTAATGCAGATAAACCCAAGCCTATCATTGCAACCATTCGCGCGCCGTGGCCGAGTTGTCTAATGGCTGGTTTCAGCAATTTAAGTTAAGTTTAGACTGCTGCGGTGGTTAAAAAAGTTTTCATTCTTTTCTTGCAGAAGATATTGATTCGATAAAAAATGCGCCAGCTTCGTGCCGGTGACGTTAAGAGGTCTGAATTGTACATGTTTCTCAGATGCTGGTCAGGTTAAGTGCACCGACAACAAAGAAAACTTTCAGAAGCGAATGGAGTATTGCGTACAGTCGTGACCACAATAATACGCAGCTCGCTTCGCCTATCCAACCTCTTTCAGATCTTACGTGGCAAAGATTAGCTGGTAGTAAATACAATATTAGCAAATGCCTCTGTAGCGCTCGGTTCAAATACAAGAAACTTCCATATTTTATTTGCGAAACGAATGAGAAAGATTCAGACGCAGGCGCATGTGCAGTATTAGTCAGGCCGCGCGTGCACAGCATGGCTCAAAATAAGCTACCCTGCGCTTTAAGCCATCGTGTACGGGCTGATAAGGGTCCAATTTTAAGTTTTGTTCTTTATTTCAGCGTTTTGATGAAGACCATGAATGCTTACTACGTACGCCCTTCCTATCACGCTTTATGCTACTTCAGTGGCTGCATAACATTCCTGATCATGGATGATTTCAGGCGGCTGAAAATATCAACGGTAAGTGATAGTTAACGAATATAAGTGTCGTTTAGGTGCATTCGCACTGATTATAACCCGAAGCACAATATTTGGGGTTGAAGTTCTCTTGAAAAGGCAAAAGGAGCTCGTCGTAGCCGAACTTATATATAAATCTCTCGGAAGGGCAGGGCTTCCTGCCCTTTTAAAAAGCACTCATGCTCCCTGCTGGATATCAAGGCAGTTGTGTGCAAAGCTCGAAGCTTAGTGCGGTCAACAATGGCCGGTTCCCGGTAATATTGAGTACGTCTGTACATCCCTACCACCAGGTCTACAAACCAGCGAATGAGCTTGTTTCGGAAACCGCCACAAAATGAAAGTTTTTTTTCCCCAACGTATGTATTCTTTTTTCAATGCAAGCCACTAAAAACATACTTAGTACCACTAGCCAAAAAGAAAGATCCGTATGAAGGCGCTAAATGGCCCGTAAATCCCATATATCCTCGAAAATCTCTTACTTCAGGTTTTCAAGCGGCATTTAAGCATGACATTGCAGCATGCGGAGATTTTTAAAAAATACTGCGCAATAACAAAGTTACACACGTCGAACTCAAGTGATTTCGTCTTTTTGTTCGCAGGCGTAACATCACCATGCCCTCTTTCTCGTAAGGTGATCATAATCTTCAGTAAACGACCTTTTTTTCCTTCTTAGGGGTGGGGTGAGCCTGTGGCACAGTTACACCCGTATGCCTAAACTGCACCTGCGCCCTGCTGGCCCTGCAGAAGCGCTGGGGCTGTAGTGTAAGAAAGTGTAAAAGCCGAACCTTCTTGCTAGTTGTGGAGAAACGAATAGCAGCACACAGGTAAAGATATGCTGGAGAAAGAACGTGTTATGGTACTCAGAATGGTGGGCTGACAAATATTATTGGGCGTCTCTTACATAGCCGGCGCTTCCATTTCATCACTGGACGCCGTGAATGGGAGCGTTAGTGGGCTCTGGTTTCAGTTTTTAGCTTCTGTCGCCGTGAGCATGGCTAGAACGCTTTGAAATATAGCGATCGGGATTTGCCAACTATGTACTACATTTTCTTGTTCGTGACGCCCACATCCAATAATGCGGCCCTTTAGCGTCGGCGTGGAGTCGCCATCTGCAAGTTCAATAGACTTTCTCCTCTTAAATGTGCCATTTTTGTTTTGCGGAATGGGTTGCCGGCAAAGCAAGGCCCTATTTCATCTTGTGCAACAATTCGCCATTTAGGCGTCGAAAGCCAAGCAGCCATAATCAAAGACAACTAAAGAATGAAGAGGCAATTGCTCCTCAAAGGAGGTCCAGCATCCAAAGCTTTCTCCCAATTGTCATCACGTCGCGGTTAATCAGTGGTTAATCATTTGCACCTGCCAGCTGCCTGCTATGTTACGATAACTGGTCCAAGGAAATAAACGGTGATGTCATTACAATCGGTCCAGGCTACATGGCTACATCACCTCCTTTGAGGGGCATTTGCCACCTTGTTCTTGAGTTGTATGCGACTGCGTACCACGCTCAACCTCGCTACATCAGTGCAGCGGATGAGGTTGTGCGTCTCGGCTCAGTCTCACGAATCGCAAAGCTGCAGTGTGGTATAGAGAATTTAGGACGAGGTTGTACTATGCAACCTATATGACAACCTGACCCTATATTCTATATACCACACTGTAGCTTTGCGATTCGTGAGACTGAGCCGAGGCGTATTTTAAAAGCGCTGTTACCGCCCTTTAAATTATTGTTTGTGAGCATTCCACCACTTCTTCGTGCGCAAAGCGTATACTAAGGTAGCGCGCTGGCCCATCACGTATAGCGACTGGTCGTGCCTTAATGAGAAGACCATTAGAATTTTTTATGACTACCTGCTATTCTCATGTTATTAAGAATTAGATGACTATTTTGTGTATGAACAAAAAGCTATATGTCTATGGACACCGATTCCACCATTCGAATAATAAAGAATTTGTAGCCCGTAATGGTGACAGAAGCACGTCCCTTGAGTTCAACTCGTCTAACGTGAGTTCCATTTCGTATCATTAGCCAAAAGGAGTGAGCTTTTGCTCTTTCACGAAGGCACTAAGCACCCACCGAGATACGCTTGAGCTAAAATACTAGAAT